>NC_063188.1:21875964-22179162 GCF_023159225.1 Perognathus longimembris pacificus
TTGGAGGAAGTAGTTAATTTCTATGCACAGTAGGAGTGAGTTACAGAAACCTAAAGCTGGGTTGTGTGCTGATGCTTCATGCCTGTAATCCTAGTTATTTAGGAGGTTGAGATTGAGGATTATAGTTCAATGCCAGTCTGGACAGGAAAGTTTGTGAGATTCTTTATCTCTAGTTATGCACCAAGAAGCTAGAAGTGGAGCTGTGGCTCAAGTGGTAAGAGTGCCAACCTTGAGCAAAAAAAAGCTAAAAGACAGTACACAAGCATTGAATTCAAGCCCCAGTACTAGAACAGACTGTAAAGAATAATCTTGATTTTCCAAAGCTGGAAGGAATCTCAGGTATTGTTTGTTAATATTTGTTCTAATGTCAAGTAAATTTTACAGTATTGTGGTCCTACATTTTGAGACAGAGAGAACTCTTATTTTCTGCCTTATTGTTTCCATTTTAGGAGTTCCTGTCCTTACCTTCTCCTTTTCTTCCCTTTGTCTTTGGGGCATATTTATAACAAAGTAAGAGCTAGTGGTCTAATCTTTATTCCTTTCCCTCTAATACTTCACATATGCACCCAAATAAAAGAGTATGTATTACAGTCTTCCTTGTTCTTTGGTTTGATTTTTGGTAACCACAAACATAGAAGGTAAGGAACTTATCAGCCCTGTATGTGGCACTTACAGTATATTAGGTGTTATAAGTAATCTGTAGATGATTTTAGGTGTAGATGATGTAAAGTGTAATCTATATGAAAATACTATGCCAGTTACAGAAGGGACTTGAACATCTTTGGGTTTTGGTATCCTCAAGTGTGTCCTGGAATCATCTCTCTTGTATTGAGTGATGATCTATTTTAAGCCCCTTTCCACATAAATGTAAGGTCCTTGAGGATAGTCACTTTTGTTTGGATTGCTTATTATTTTGTCCTCAGTGCCTGGTATGTAGGTGCTAAATAAATACGAGGTGAAAATGAATAATAAATTTGTCCATTTTCTTACAGAGTTCACAGTGATTTTTAGCTTGTCTTCCCTAACGTGTTGAAGTTCAGAAAATTTATTTCTCTCAGGCTTAGTGTTTGTTTCTGTCTGACTAGATGACCTTTTTCTTTCCCCAGTGGTCTGAGAAAAAAGAACTTTTAATAGATGGAAAAATTGAGGTCAGGACTTTTAATTCAATGAGTATCTTTGAATGTTACAATTCATTAAATTCTCTCTCAATAGAAACTTCATCTAGGGCTAGTCTGTTGTGTCCAGAACAATTCAGACACAGCACCCTGTTTTTGTTTTTGCCAGTCCTGTGGCCTGAACTCAGGGCCTAGGCACTCTATCACTTGAGCCACAGTGCTACTTCTGGCCTTTTCTGTTCATAAGGAATCGAACCCAGGGCTTCATGCACGCTAGGCAAGCACTCTACCATTAAGCCACATTCCCAGCCCTGTTTTTTTTCCTTTTTCAGATGGCATCTTCAGATGGATTTCTGTCTGCTTATTCCCACTATTTTCTATTTTAGGAGCAATTCTAATGAGTAATATTTTACACAAATTTCTCATAGGTCTCATGTCTTTCACTGGAGATTGTCAGAAATATACATGGTTTAGAAGGTATATGGTTTGTGTTCTTAAATTTAGGGTACTTTTTGTGATCAGGAAAAATCCTACTTATCCTTTAGTTGAAAGGAACTTGTTTCTGAAAGAAACAAAAATATTTACATTCTCTTAGAGAGCCAGGGAGTATGTAAAGCATGAGTAAGCCTGGCAGTATAAATGTTAGTGCTGTACAATAGTGCTTGTGATAGCAAGTCTACTATGAAATCTGAATTAGATAGGAATGAAGAGTGATTAGTAAATCTATTCACTTGTCAAATAGACCTTTCTTTCATTAAGATGCTTGCATTGCACTAAGGAGTCTTAGCTTCAAGTAGCCAGCAAGAAGCTATGAAGAGAGCTGTGGCTCAAATGGTAGAGTACTAGCCTTTAACACAAAAACGCAGGGACAGTGCCTAAGCACCCGTTTTTCTGGATAACAACCTAGTAGGATAGTAAATGGGTTTTGTCTTTGTGGGTCATTTGGTTCTTATTGTACATACTTAATTGTCATTGTAGAGTGGAAGCAGACACAGACCATATACAAATAAGCATGTGTGACTGTGTTTTAGTAAACCTTTACTTTTTTGTGTGTGTCAGTACTGGAGTTGGAACTTAGGGTCTGGGTGCTGTCCTTTAGCTTTTTCTCTCAAGGCTGGTGCTCTACCACACGAGATACAGTTCCACTTCTGGCTTTTTGTGGTTAAGTGGAAATAGAGTTTCATGAAATTTCCTGCTTGAGCATACTTTTTTTTTTTTTTTTTTGCCAGTCCTGGGGCTTGGATTCAGGGCCTGAGCACTGTCCCTGGCTTCTTTTTGCTCAAGGCTACCCCTCTACCACTTGAGCCACAGCGCCACTTCTGGCCTTTTCTGTTTATGTGGTGATGAGGAATTGAACCCAGGGCTCTGTGCATACTAGGCAAGCACTCTACTGATCAGCCACACAACCCCTGCTTGGGCTTACCATGATCCTCAGATCTTAGCCTCCTGAGTAGCTAGGATTACAGGTGTGAGTGAGCAAGTGGGTTTAACGCACATGCTGTTGTTGATTTTTGGCCTATACCAAAACTTCTGGCTAGAAATTAATCATAGAGTTTTTTTTTTTTTTTGAGCTTAGCTTTTTTTTTAACAAACAGAAACCTAACAAACAAAAATATACATGTTTTCATTCCCGGAGTTGTGCTTAGCTTTTGATAGTGAAAACAATTAGTCCTAGTTTTGGATTTAGTGGTCCATGATTTTTTTGGGGGGAAGGGGTGGGGTAGGCAGGGCTTTAGGCTCTATTCCTTACCTTTCCTTCAAGAAGTAGAGTTTATGACCTTAATTTGCTGATTGGTGCCTCAGGATTTATGTAGACTGGTCTGGGGAAGGGTAGAAATAGGAGTCTTTGTCCTTTCAATTTCACAGCTTTACTTGGTTGCTTGTAAAGTGACCAAAGGAACTAAGAAAATTGAGGGGCTTGGTAGGGTTGGAGAAGTTGATGGAATATGATGAAAGATAACATTGATTAAGATGCATTTTACTCATAAACATGTTGACATGAAACCTGTTTGTACAACTACTTAAACATAATAAAAATATATATAAAAAAAACAAGGGTTGGGAATATGGCCTAGTGGTAGAGTGCTTGCCTTGCATACATAAAGCCTTGGGTTCTATTCCTCAGCACCATGTATATAGAAAAAGGCAGAAATGGCACTGTGGCTCAAGAGGTAGAGTGCTAGCCTTGAGCAAATAGAAGCCAGGGACAGTGCCCAGGCCCTGAGTCCAAGCCCCAGGACTCCCCCCCCCCCAAAAAAGGCAAAGAATGTCAAAACAGTTTTATTCTTGGAATGATATATGATATCCAATTCCTTTAATTACATTATTTTGAGAGTACATTTTATTTTACTATTCTTTGGTCCATGTCATTTTTTTTACGCTCCCCCTCCCCCCCCCCCCCCCCCCCCCCCGCTTCTGGGGCTTGACCTCACGTCCTGGGTGCTGTCCCTGAGCTTTCAAGGCTAGCACTCTATCACTTGATCCACAATACCACTTTGGCCTTTTCTGAATAGTTTATTGGAGATAAGAATCTCTTTGACTTTCATTCCCAGGCTGGCTTTGAACTGCAATCCTCAGAGCTCACCCTCCTGAGTAGCAAGGATCACAGGCATGAGCTACCAGTGCCGGGGTGTTTTTTTCTGTTTTTACTGGGACAAGAGTTTGAACTCAAGGTTTTGTGATTGCTCAGCTTGTTTGCTAGGCTGGTATTCTACCCCTGGAGCTATGAGTCTTGCCTGGGTTTTTTTGCAGGTTATTTTAGAGATGGAATGAAGACTTTTTGTCCAGGCTGGCTTTTGAATCTCAATTGTCTGGACCTCACCCTCCTGATTACCTAGGATTACAGACCTTTGTGTTTTTTTTTTGTTTTTTTGGTTTTTTTTGGCCAGTTCTGGGTTTGGACTCAGGGCCTGAGCACTGTCCCTGGCTTGTTTTTGCTCAAGGCTAGCACTCTGCCACTTGAGCCACAGTGCCACTTCTGGCCATTTTCTGTATATGTGGTGCTGGAATTGAACCTAGTACCTCCTGTATACGAGGCGAGCACTCTTGCCACTAGGCCATATCCCCAGCCCGGATTACAGACCTTTAACTGAAGTTTTTCTTTGTTGAAAATTTTCGTTATATGTTAGTTAGAAATAATTTTTTCACCCTCTACTATGAGAATGAAGGAACTGGTTGTTAGGGCTTTGTTATTTGTTTTTCCACCTGCTCCCTTCTAGTGTAGTTTTCTATTTTTCCAAAGGCAAAAGGGTATTGTGGGTATGTACGTGTGTGTGTGTGTGTGTGTGTGTGTGTATGTATGTATGTATGTATGTGTGTGTTTCATTTTGTAACACAACTGGTATTAGAGGTAGGAAGCTAGGCTTGGCTTATGATCACTTTCAAGATCACATGTCTTATTGCTGCTTCTGGTAGACAAAAGCCCTTCTAAGATGCTTGAACACAGAGTGTCTATGTTCTGTCACAGCTGTCATTAGAATTTTTTTCAGTATTCAAACTTACTGATTGTTAGTAGAGTCTTAACTGTGTATGAGGTAGCATAGCCATGACTTAAAATGTTAAAGCCAGTGTTTGAAGCTTAGGTTTAAAAATAATTTCCCAAAATTCTAATTTGGTTCCCCCTCCCCCCCCCCCCCCCCCGGTCCTGGGGCTTCAACTCAGGGCCTGGGCACTGTTTCTGTGATTCTTTTGCTCAAGGCTAGCACTCCACCACTTGAGCCACCACCACACTGACTTCTAGCCTTTTCTGTTTATGTGGTACTGAGGAACAAACCCAGGGCTTCATGCATGCTAGGCAAGCATTCTACCATTAAGCCACATTCTCTGTCCTGGTTGGTTGGTTGGTTGGTTGCTTTCTTTTTGGTGCCAGTCCTGGGGTTTGAACTCAGGTCCTGTGCATTGTCCCTGGATTCTTTTTCCTCAAGGCTAGCACTCTGCCTCTTGAGCCACAGCATGCACTTCTGGCCTTTTCTGTTTATGTGGTGCTAAGGAATCGAACCCAGTGCTTCATGTATACAGGGCAGGCACTCTTGCCACTAGGCCATATTCCCAGCCCTTATTTGTTACTCTTAAAACCTCTTGTTTTTGACTGGACTCAGACTTAGACATAGAAGCTTTTAGAGAGGATACCCTTGTCTCTGGTGATCTGTTCCTGCCATTTTCTTTGGCTTTCTTCCTTCTTTTAGCTAAATGCTTAGTATATTCTGCAGCCTCCTCCTTGTTTGTCTTAGTACATTGTTTCTTTAGAGCAATGTGGCATCGTTTGTGTGGCAGGATGTGTGGAGTAATAAGATGCTGAATCTTGGGGATACTTTGGTCCTGTTTTTTTTTTTTTTTTTTTGTTTGTTTGTTTTGCTTTATGTTTTTGTTTTTGTTGCCAGTCCTGGGCCTTGGACTCAGGGCCTGAGCACTGTCTCTGGCTTCTTTTTGCTCAAGGCTAGCACTCTACCTCTTGAGCCACAGAACCATTTCTGGCCTTTTCTTTTTATTTGGTGCTGAGGATTCGAACCCAGGGCTTCATGCACGCTAGACAAGCACTATACTGCTAAGACACATTCCCAACCCCCGAGGTAGGTTTTTTTTTGCCAGTCCTGGGGCTTGAACTCAGGGCCTGAGCACTGTCCCTGGCTTCTTTTTGTTCAAGGCTAGCACTTGGCCAATTGAGCCACAGCACCACTTCTGGCTTTTTCTATATATGTGGTGCCAAGGAATTGAACCCAAGGCTTCATGTATACGAGGCAAGCACTCTTGCCACTAGGCCATATTCCCATCCCCAGGTAGTTTTTCTTTAAGGTTCATAAGGAGGTTTATTAGTGGGGCCATAGTTCCCACGGGAGAGGGAGCTGGGAGAGGGAACTACATGATGTCCTCACCATATCCAGGTGGCAGCTTCTGTCTCTGGGGTCAAAGGGGAAGTAGGTAGGTAGTGAGTAGGAGTGGCTCATTAGGTATTGGTGGATCTGGGGGCTAGTGGGAGGAGCTGAGGACCTGAGGCTGGGGAAATGCTAACATTCCCCCATTTGTTGTTTATTAATAACAGGGGAGGGGTACCAGGTGAGAAGTATGGGTGAAGGTTGTTTCTTCTGGAGCTACTTCCTGCTGTAAAGGGGTGAAATAGTCAGGGGTCCCCAATTTGCCTGGTACTGTCCAGAGAAGTATTTGACAGTTTGGTTGGTAAAAGTCCTCATCATTTGCATGAGAATGGTTATCAGGGCCAATGGGTGTCATGGTTTCCTCTGGCTACCTCCTGCAGCTTGGGCACATCATGGAAACACGGGCTGGAGTCTTCAGGATTCAGATCTGTGCTGGGCAGAGCAGTGTAAGTGAAGCCTCCAGTTGCCTGTAGTAAGAGGATGGCCTTGAACTGCAAGTTCCCAGGTGGCGTCCTGTGTGAAGGATGTTATCCTGTTAAAAGAGACATTTAAAAAGGTCAGGCAAAGGGCTGATAGTTTTTTTTAACTTTATATTTCCATCAGTATTTAAGGATTCCATTTGTTGTTTTGGAGTTGTTTTTATGTTTGTGAGCACATCAGGAGGCAAAATATTTAGAAGGTTTTTCTCCCAGAACTTTAGGGGATATATCTTTTTTGAAGCATTTATGAAAATTTGGAGCTCTTTTTTGGTAAGATATCAGTGCATTTTTCCTTGTTTTACTTAGTTTGACTAATGGAAGAAAATGTATTATTAGAGTCATATAAAATGTGGGAATAATACTTGTATTTGACATATTTCGTTTTTTGATTCCTAAATCTTGACATTGAATAAAGTTAATAGATGCAACTATTGAAAGCCTTTTACAGAAGTGTTCAAGTGGGAATAGCTACCAGCTTATAAATTTTCTTTGAAAAATCTTCTAAGCCATCCATAAGGTACAAGTGTTTAAATTTCACACATGTTCCTTAGTTGAACACTATTGTTTTTTTTTTCCCCTAGCATTAATAGTAGGTGTTTGGGGGCTGGGAATGTAGCCTAATGGTAGAGTGCTTGCCTAGCATACTTAAAGCCATGGGTTCGATTCCTCAGCACCACATATACAGAAAAGTCGAGAGGTGGCACTGTGGCTCAAGTGGTAGAGTGCTAGCTTTGAGCAAAAAGAAGCCAGGGACAGTCGCTAGGCCCTGTGTTCAATCCCCAGGACTGGCAATAATAATAATAATAATAACAACAACAACAGTAAAGAATCAATTAAAAAAAGTAGGTGTTTGCTGGGCGCTGGTGGGTCATGCCTGTAATCCTGACTACTCAAGAAGTTGTGATCCGAGGATTGCGATTCAAAGCCAACCTGGACAGGAAAGTCTGTGAGAATTATCTCCAGTCAATCACTGTAAAACAAGAAATCGCTCCGTGGCTCAGTTAGTACTGAGTGCTAGGTGTGATCACAAATTGGTTCAGGGATAGTGCCCAGGCCCTGAGTTCAAGCCCTAGGCTGTCAAAGAAACAAAAACACAATGAAAGAAGATGTTTACTTTCTGTCTCAGTGAAATGGTTGCCTTGTACTGAGGTGTTAGATCTAATGAATAGTACATAGATTGCTTAAAATTCCATTCTGTTTGATACATGGCATATTGGAATAGATGTGAACTTAAGGGAACAAATATACATCATAAGAATACACAAACATACACATAAGAATACACATGTATATTTTGGTGCAGGATCTGGGGTTTGAACTGAGGGCCTGGGCACTTATATATATATATATATATATATATATATATATATTTTTTTTTTTTTTGCATAAGGCTCTCCCACCTGAACTACATTTCTACTTTGAGCTTTTTGCTGGTTAATTGGACTTAGCTGCTGGGCTGGCTTCGAACCATGATTCTCAGATCTCAGCCTCCTAGTTGTAGGTTGGAACTATTGGTACCCGGCTCATGAATGTGTTTTGAGAGAAATAGGGCATAGAATTACCTCTATGAGTTAAATTATTTTTCTATTTTTGGTACAAATATTTGAGTTCTATAATTAAAATGTACATCTGAAGTGACTGTACACAATATCATGGTAACAGCTGAAGAAAAATGCATATAGAGTTACTAATATATAGAATGACAGCTTGAAGTTTTCCAAGTCCATGTTTGATTGGCTCTTTTTAGTTCACCATAGGAGATTAACATGGATAATTAACAGTGCACAGTCAGTATTTCTTTCTCTTTCTACCTCCTTTACCTATGATGCCTATATTTTGCAACTGTGTTATACATGTAAGATAAAGTAAACTATTGATTCTAAAAATGACAGTGGCCCAGTTTCATGAACCTAAACTTTTGTTGATTAACATTCCAAACCCCTCTGCCTAAAACAAATTGGTAAATACTTTATTTGTCTGACTTGTGAAATACATTGTTTGATTTTCATAGTTTGCTAACAATTAATGGTGTCAATCTCTTGCATTTGCCTGAGTAACAAAGAACTGATGAGGCAGGGCTACAATGTAGAAGAAAATTACTTAAGTACTGTCACAGGTGTTGGGTTTCAACCCTTTGTTTGCCTATTTTAAGATCTTGGTCTAGTTACATTTTCATGTGTAGAAATGTTTTGTCTGAAGAGGGGAAGCCAACTTTAAAAAGAAGTTACTAAGTTAACAAAATCCTGTTATTTAGGTTATTGCTAAAAGCTAGTGGCCTTACTAGAAATGACATAATAACCTTTGAACCATGTGTATATTTCATCTGTTACAGGATGCTTCAATCTGGATCCCAATAGAGTACTGGATGTCATTTTAGAAGTATTTGAATGCAGGCCAGAACACGATGACTTCTTTATATCTTTATTAGAATCTTACATGAGTATGTGTGAACCGCAAACACTGTGTCATATTCTTGGGTTCAAATTCAAGTTTTATCAGGTAAAAATATATGTATAGGCTAACTTCATAATTTTATGTGTATAATTTAGTTGAGGTTTGGTTATAAATGAGTGGTATTCAATTCAGACGTTGTAGCAGATAAGATAGGTAACTTGGAGAGCGAACAATATGTTAAGTTCTATATTAATAGCTTCAATAATATGAAAGCATACTTAAATTTTGCCTTAGGAGATCAGGGAAAACATAACTTTTTTTTTAGCCTGTCCCTTAAAGCATTATTAGGAATTAATTGAAAGTTTTTCTTTCTTTTTTTGGTGGTACTGGCATTTGAACTCGAGGCCTTCTGCTTGCTAGGCAGGAGTTCTACCACTTGAGCCACACCTCCCCCCACACCCTCTTCGGCTTTAGTTATTTTTCAGATAGGGACTTGTAATTTGGTCAGGGTTGGTTCACACTTCAATCCTCTTCCCTATGGGTTCCTTTGTAGGTGGTATCATAGATGGGTGCTGTCATGTCTGGTTAACTGTTTGAGATGACATCTTGTTAGGTTTTTTTCCTGGGGTATCCTCCAATTGCAAGCATCTTGGTCTCTGCCTCCCAAGTAGCTGAGATTACAGGCTTGAGCCACACTAATCCTGGCTTTGTTGAGAATTTACTATAAACAGTGTGAGAATGAAGATGTTATGATGTAAATAGCCAATATTTATATTATATACCTATAAACGAATGGGAAGCCTGCAAGTCACTAAGATAGACAGAAACAGATTCAAATGTTCCTTTAGATTTTAAGAGGTACCACGATTGCCTTGAGCTTGAGAACATGAAATAAACTGTTGAATTCCAATGGCAGCCAAAATTTAATTTGTCCCATGACTAATTAGAATTTAGATTAGGGCTGTAGATTTCAGAGCATATCACAGTGAATATGATGACTTAACTGTATAGCATCAAGTTATTGGATTGCTATTTTTTTAAATTGAAAATCTTAAAAAATAGAAATCTTTATGTAAACATATTCTTCATAATGTAATAATCTTGTGAGCTGATGAATTAAAGTATACATGGACAGTTTGACAATATTTGAATAATCCTTTTTTGTAGATTATGGGAATTTTCTTATATAAGAAAGATCCCAAAATACTTGATTTATGTCCAAGGCGTGGTGGCACACCACGGGAGGCGGAAATCAGGAGGATTGAAGTTCCTGGGCAAGAAGTTATCGTCACTCCACTCAACAAATAAGCTGGGCATGGTGGCACATGCCTGTAATTCAGCTATGAGAGAAGCATAGGTGGGAGAATAGCAGTCCGAGGCCGGCCCCAGGCAAAAAAGTGAGACTTTATCCAAAAAATAAAGCATAAAAGGGCTGGGGGTGTGGCTCAAGTGATAAGAGCACTGCCTACCAAGAATGAGGTTCTGAATGCAAATGTCAGTACCAAAAAAATTCAAAACAACAAAAGCCCAATACACACACAAATACACAAACAGCTTGATTTAGAAATAACCTGTCATTGGAAGGAGTGGCTTTTATAATATTTCCTTGTTTCTGTTGTCAGAGGTGTCTTAGTATACTGTCAGATTCTGTAGTGTTAAGGGCCTCTGAGTAGAGGAAGAATTGTCAGAGATTTTTAGATTGTTTGTGGTCTAGAAAGGAATGTTATGAAAATTAAGAACTGTATATGGGATATAACCTAAGGGATATCTATGACCTTATCCTAAGCATGTATGTCAACTTTGTGTATAGGTCATCCTCATTTACATTACTGCCTGAAAATATTTATTCCCTCTTCTCCCCCCATAAACCTCATTTTCACCAATTTGTAATTGTTTAACTTCACTTAATGCTATTCCTCTAGGCAGAACTAACTATTCCTATAATGTTGATAGTGATTTTGTTTTAGTATCAACCTGTGATCTACTGTTGTGAATGTTTTAAATGACATGACTATTTTTGAGAGGAAGGCAGGTCCATCTCTATTACTCTAAAAGAGATAATTACAATAATTTAAGGAGAACTTGAGTACAACATGAGAGAGAACAGGAAGAAAGAATTACTAGAAAGTGTTAGTGTACTAAAAGACAAACTTGGCTGGAGTTAACCTTGCCACAAGAAAGAAGGATAAGAGGGCTGGCCTAGTGGCAAGAGTGCTTGCCTCCTATACATGAGGCCCTGGGTTCAATTCCCCAGCACCACGTATACAGAAAACGGCCAGAAGTGGCGCTGTGGCTCAAGTGGCAGGGTGCTAGCCTTGAGCAAAAAGAAGCCAGGGACAGTACTCAGGCCCTGAGTCCAAGGCCCAGGACTGGCAAAAAAAAAAAAGGATAAGATCTCATAAACCTTTGATTTCTGGATTTAAAACAAAGTAATAGTAATTGTGTATAATGTTTAGGCTCTATTAAACTCCAAATTTTTGTTATATTGATTACCTCTTATGTGTAAGATAGAACTGTTCACGGTGGTAGAGCTACATACATAATACATACAAATCATTGCCTTCTTGCCTTGATTCACGACCTGCCCTCTACCACTTGAGCACACTTAGATTAATTGGAGATGATAGTCTCTTGGATTTGTCTGCTTGGGCTGGCTCTGACCCTCAATCTAAAGACTCATCATCCTGAATAGCTAGAATTACAGGTATAAGCCACTAGCACCCAGCTTCCTTTTTACATTCTAAAATGAAATATGCCATAGGAAGTGATCACCAACATGGGAAAATGTGCAGTAGGATAAGGAGGATGAGTGTGCTGGACTTATAGATTGCAGTATTAAACAATTAAAACAAAGTATTAAACAATTAAAAACTATGGTTTAAGCAAAGACATGGAGGATGTGGGAATGTATACTGCAGATATCTATTGAACAGACTCAGACAAAAGGAATAGCTAGTACTATGGTCTTAAAATATGATCCTGCTTGATATATTGGAGAATAATACAGAGACCAATATGGCTAGATAAGAAGGATGAGTGGGATGACAGGAGGTTAACTCAGAGATGATGGGGGTTAGATCACATAGGGTTAGAGCAGGGTCTTTAACTTGTTATATGGAGGGTTTCTGGTAGGAGATTGATGTTCTCTTAGTTTTTCATTATGTCTCTCATATAGAAAAGAACAAGTGATATATTTGACTGTAACTTTGTAACCTAGAATTAAGTTTACTAATACATAGTCATGCTGTCGATAATATTTATATTGTGAAGGTTTCTCCTTAATATTGAAGTTGATATTATTTAGAACAGGGATGCTAGGTGCTGGTGGTTTGGGCCTATAACCCGAGTTATTCAGAAGGCTGAGATCTGAGGATCAATGTTCAAAGACAGTCCAGGTAGATCCCAGCAAACAAGCTTGATCTTATCTGATCTCAGAGAAACAAACAAACAAACAAAAAGAAAAGTAAGGAAAATTTCTTGCCATGCCTGCAAAACATTTCATATATGATGGGATAGATATGTGTGCTTCTTCTTGGCTGACCAAAGCTGTTTTTTTTTTTTTTTTGCCAGTCCTGGGCCTTGGACTCAGGGCCTGAGCACTGTCCCTGGCTTCTTCCCGCTCAAGGCTAGCACTCTGCCACTTGAGCCACAGCGCCGCTTCTGGCCGTTTTCTGTATATGTGGTGCTGGGGAATCGAACCTAGGGCCTCGTGTATCCGAGGCAGGCACTCTTGCTGCTAGGCTATATCCCCAGCCCCTCCAAAGCTGTTTTTATTGATAATTTTCTCTGAATTTCAAATCATGTTGCAAATACCCAACAGGTCCTTGGCAGAGAAAACCATTTCTTTCCTTCTTCTGCTTTAAGTAAGGACATTATTTTATATAACCTTGATGTCAATTTCATACCAAACTAAGCTGCTGTCATATAAGAAAACTAGATTTTATAATATTTATAGTATATTTGATAGTATTTATTAGTTCACAACTACTCTGTTCAAATGATGATCCTAGTCGGGCACGGGTGCCTCACACCTTATAATCTAAGCTACTCAGGAGGTTGAGATCTGAGGATCTCTGTTTGAAGCCAGCCTGGACAAGAAAGCCTCACAGTCTTATCCTCAAGTAGCCTCCAAAAGGCTGAAGTGGATCTGGGGCTCAAGTAGTAGAGTATTATATTATTAGCCTTGAGCCCACAGTTTCAGGAACAGTCCCCTGGTCCTGAGTTCAAGATCCTGGACCGACACAGACACACACACACAGACACACACACAGAGGCACACACACACAGACAAACACACGCAAGATGATCCCCAAATGACAGATAGCATAAGATATTTCAGTCTCTTTTAATTCAGAATAGTCATGTGTACTTTTAATGATCTTGACTTGTTGATGAAACCATTCTTTAGAAGATTGTACCTTTTGGATTGTCTAATTTGTGTAATTAAGTACTTGAAAGTTATGATGCATATTTCATATTGTATAATATCTGTATTTAAATGGTTCAGTAAGTCACTGATAATGTGATTCTTCATTATGCAGTGTTCATCAGTAGCAAGGTATCTGTAGATTGATACCTTGACACAATATAAATGTCTGCTATATCATCCACCTTAACTTGAATAATTTAGAATCTATAGATTAATGCTTACTTGAGCTAGTTTTTTTCATTAAGTGTTTTTAGTTGTTGACATATAAATTTTATCATGCTCCCTATTAGTCTATTTCTTTAACAAAGAAGAGTTATCTATTATCAACTAAAGTCACTTGGTTTCCCTGAAATGCAGTGCCTACTAGAAAGTCCAAACAACTGCTTTAATTTTCTTATTTAATTACCAGTTCTCAGAATGAAATGGTTCTTTAGTAGAAACCCTTAATTGTGACTTGAGTAGTGACAGGGACTGGTGGAACAGATGAGGAAGGCAGAAGAATAAGAATGAATGAGAATGCAAGTATGTGAGCACCTGTACATATTTGTGTCCAGTATATGTTGATGATATTATGAATGCATTTTGAAGGTATTCCCGGTGCTTGCTGATGGGTCAAATAGAGACTGAGAAAGTTGAATTAAGGAATGTTTAGAAAATTTTTGGATTGATAAGCTAAAATGTTGGTATTATTAGCAACTGAGATAGGAAGACTTTCAGGTGCAGTAGATTCTTATGTTGGAGGCAGGAATTTAGAACTCAATTGTGTTATGTTATGTTTGAGATATCTGTTAGATATCCAAGTATAAATAACTGATATATGAGTCTGGTAACTAGATCTGAGTAAATAGCTGGATATATGAATTTGATGTTAAGGACAAAGGACTAGACTCTAAATAGAAATGTGCCTTATCAAGAGCATATAAGTACCACTCAGGAGGTGAAACTACCACAGATTTGTAATAGGGAGATAAAAGAACCAAGGACAGATTCCAAACATACTTCAGTATTAACGGCATATGGCAGAAGAAGAGAATCAGGAAGAAAGAGAAGAGCTGGATGTGGTGGCATAGTCCCAGCACTGCTGAGCCAGGAGAATCACGAGTTTGAGGTTCGTGAAGCCTTGTCTCAGGAAACGGGGGGAAAGGTGGAGAAGGCACAATAATACATAAGTAAGACTCAAGTAGAATGTGGCATTTTGGAAGCTAAAAGGAGGAAGAAAAGATCAACTTTGTCAGATGTTTTTTTGTGCCAGTATTAGGGCTTGAACTCAGAGATTTGCATTCACATTCAGCTTTTTTGCTCACAGCTGGGCTTGTACTGTTTGAGCCATGCCTCCAGTCCAGCATTATGTAGGTTAATGGGATATATACCCTCAGATAACTGTCTGGGCTGGCTTCAAACTGAGATCTGATCTTAGTTCTCTTGGTGGCTAGTGTTGTATACATGAGCTGCTTGTGCTCTGCTTCACCTATCATTTAAGTCTGAAACTTGATGAATGCAGTTATGTTAAGAAGAAAAACTATTTTGGTAAAATTTATTATATTTAACAGAATAGAAACAGTTGAATTGGAGACAGGGAGAATCAACAGCTCTGTTGTAGACAAATGAGTTGGTAGATGGGAGGTGAAGTGAACTTGAGGAAGTCCTTTTTGTAATACCTACCAGGAGAGAGAATAGATTTGTCTGCTGATAGGAATGATTGAGCAGAAAGGGGAAAACTGGTGATAGTAGGAGAGAAAGGAGCGAATTGGAAGATAGAAAGAATGGGATTTAGTGCTATAATAGACGGACTGACTCTAGGAGCAGAGACTTCAACTGTAGTAGTTATGAAGGTATCATATGTAGGTACAGTTAAGTTATTGTTAAATGTGATTATGGGAGTTTGTAGAAGCTCAGCAATTAGCTATTTTTTCACAGAAATTCAAATCAAAATTACCTGAGAAAAGAGGGGATGAGGCATTTTAGAGGGTGTTGACTTTAGTGGAAGAGACAACTAGAATATATTTGTACACTTGTGGCTGGAAAGATGATATTGGCATTACGTAAAAGTTGTAGCTTTTGGTAATAGTAAAGTTTAGGATATAGAGCAAATGACTAGGATAGTGTCAAGGAGATGATTTTTTGAAAGAAAAGTGTTCAAGAAACTGAAAGGCCTGTATGTATATGAAGATATCCAGAAGTTAAGAAAGGTATGAGTTGGGTGTACTTGTAACCCCAGCTTCTTGAGAGGTAGTTGGGTTTAGGAGGTGAACAAGATGAGCACCAGCCTATAAAACACGGGAAAACTCTCATTTCACAGAGAGGAAGAATGAGAGAGGGGGAGGAGAGAAAAAAAGAGGAGAAAAAAAGAGAAGAGAGGAAAGGGAGTAGGGTCCAAAGGTGTTTGATAGTGAGTCTAAAATCAATTGCTAGTCAGAAATAAAAGGTAATAACTCAAGGTTCCATAGATGCCAACAAGATATCACTGAAAATGCTTTAGTAGGGAACTTTTGAGCTCTGTTGCCCCACTCCATCCCCTAAGCAAAGAACCATTGGACTGGCAACAAAAAAACAACACCCCATTATCTTTGCAGTAATTAAGTAATTCCTAGATAAACAAAAGCTGAGAGTTGGCTTCTACAAATGAACAAATGAACAAACACATATGATATTTGGCTTTTAACCATTTTTTATTATTATAAAGGCGATGTGCAGAGGGGTTACAGTTACATGAGTCAGGTAAAGAGTACATTTCTTTTTTCTTCTTCTTCTTCTTTTTTTTTTTTTTTTTTTGGTGCCAGTCCTGTGGCTTAGACTTCAGGGCCTGAGCACTGTCCTTGGCTTCCTTTTGCTCAAGGCTAGCACTCTACCACTTGAGCCACAGCGCCACTTCTGGCTTTTTCTATGTATGTGGTGCTGAGGAATGGAACCCAGGGCTTCATGTATATGAGGTGAGCACTCTACCACTAGGCCATATTCCCAGCCCCTTATTGTTACTCTTAAAGCCTCTTGTTTTTGACTGGACTCAGACTGCATTTGTCTGTGTTGCTTTGGAAGCATGATCTACACCATCTCTGCCTCTCATGTAGTGAGGGAGTTTGTTAGACTTGCCCTACTGAGCAAATAAAACCCCAAAACATAGTGAATAAGTATCTAGTTTGTAGAGCTTCCTATTTTTGTTCATAATGTCCATCACAGTTGTGGAATGAGCCTTAAGACAAGGTTTTATGTTCAGTGTTGAGCAAAATAAGAACATAGTACAAGTGTTAATTTTTGTTTGCATTTGACCACTTAGATGTTTCTGAATTTTTTTCTCACTGACCCCAACAGTTTAAAACTTAGCCTGAAAATTGATAGATCCTTGTTTTTCTGTACGGCCCTCATGTCTAGACTAGAATTAGTTTTGGTATTCTGTAGTTTACAATGTCGATCTAACCAGAAGCTGGTAGCTCATACATGTAATCCCAGCTACTCAGAAGGCTGAGATCTGAGGATCACTGTTCAAAGCCAGCCTGGGCCGGAAAGTCCATGAGGCTCTTACTTCTAACAAACTACCAAAAAGTTGGAAGTAGAGAGAGTTGTGGCTCAAGTGGTTAGAGCACTTGCCTTGAGCAACAAACTTAGGGACAGTGCCCAGGCCCCGAGTTCAAGCCCTCAGGACTGCCGCAAAATTTTTTTAAAAAAATAAAATGTCTGTTTAGCTATCTGAATGTGTATAGACACTTATTTAAAAAGGGAAATTAGTGTAGCATGAACTTCAAGAAATAAAGGTATAAGGAAAATGCATAAAGCAAAGTCATGGTTTTGCACCTCCACTTTTATCATTTCATATCTGTCTTCATCTTCATGGAGAATTACTTGAAAAAACAAGTGAAGAAAACACATATAAAAAAACAGAGAGACTAGTATTAATACTATCCTTTACGCCAATATGAATGTACTTTTAAAAGGTGTCTATAACTAAGCCCTCTGTACAATTTAGCCTTTATAACAACAATAAAAAGTGTTTCTTAAAAAGGTGTCCATTTTCAGAATTGGTTTCTTTGTGATAATCAGGATTTTCAATGTGGAAAGGGATGCTGACATAACCATTTTTGTCTTGAATTTAGATGCTAAATACTGGTTTAATTTTGATAAGAACATTTAAGTATATGCTTGAGTTATATGTAATTGTTCTTAATTTTTGGAAGTAAGGATATGATTTTAATTGATACTCTAAGTAGAAATTATTCTTTTGTCTTTCAAGGAACCAAGTGGTGAAACTCCGTCATCTTTATACAGAGTTGCAGCTGTACTTCTACAATTTAATCTTATTGATTTAGATGATCTTTACGTTCATGTAAGTTAACTGGGCTGTGAAGAATATTTGGTTTTCCATCCCAGGGCTTGGAAGAGGAGTAGGGAGCACGATTGATTCTAGTTGCTCAATACTTAGTTTATGAAACCACATTACATGATTACTCTGTTTACTTTGTAAAGTGAGTTAATTATTTGACCAGTTGTAGATTTAAGGTTGAATTAAAAAGTTCACGTTACTTTAATCATCAGCAGGGCATGTCTTATGGGAGAAAATCCAAATTTTTAGCTGTACACTGGTCCTCTGCACTGTCTCTGAGCTTTTCTGCTGAAGGCTACTGTATTTTTTTTTTTTTTGGTGTGGGGTTTGAACTCAAGGCCCTGAACACTGTCGCTGAGCTCTTTTGCTCAAGGCTAGTGCTCTACTACTTTGAGCCACAGTGCCACTTTTCTGCTGATTACTTGGAGACAAGAATCTATGGACTTTCTTTCCCAGATTGGCTTTGAACCATGATCCTTAGATCCCAGCTTCCTGAGTAGCTAGGATAAGAGGCGTGAGCTACCAGCAGCTAGTGTATTATATTTTTTCCCCAGTCCTGGGGTTTGAACTGAGTGTCTAGGCACTGTCCCTGAGATTCTTTTGCTCAAGGCTAGCACTCTACCCTTTGAGCCACAACACCAAAAGAATCAAACCCAGGGCTTCGTGCATGTTACATAAGCACTCTACCACTAAGCTACGTTCTCAGCCCTGATAGAATAGTCTTTACTGATGGTTTAATTAGTTTAATCTTACCTACTGAAATAGATTATGCTTTTCTTTCTTTCTTTTTCTTTTTTTGGTTGGTCATGGGGCTTGTACTCAGGGCCTGGGTGCTCAAGGCCAGTGTTCTACCATTTAGAGCCACAGCTCCACTTCTGGTTTTCTGGTTGTTTATTGGAGATAAGAATCTCACAGACTTTTCTGCCTGGGCTGGCTTTGAACTGTGATTCTCAGATATCAGCCTCTTGAGTAGCTAGGATTACAGGTGTGTGAGCCACCAGTGCCAGGCTAGATTATCCATTTCTACTGGATAGAAACACTTACGTTGTAGCTCACCATTGTTCCTAGCAGAAATTAAGTAATAGTGTATTGATTATAATTTTCCTTTTTGTCAGGATTATTACATGAACTGTTCACAGTAATTGTCACAGACCCAAGGGGGACTATACCTGAGATACTTGAGCCTTCTTTACAATGGAGGGTGGACTATAACACATATTAGTTTCTTCTTTTTTAATAACCTAGAAATTTCATTTTTACCTTAATTCTGATGAAAAGATAAAACGTTACTGATTTTTTTACTTGAGATTTTTTAATTTGATGGGTTCACGTTTATCCATGTATGTAATTCAGTAAATCACCTTCCAAACTTAATCCATGTGCAGTACTTTGATTTGGAATTTGACTGTACTTTCAAGGGGAAATACATGGTTTGGATATCATTTGTGTGTATGTTGAGTATTGAACACAAGGCGTTGCAATTAGGTAGGCAAGTACTCTACCTTTGAGCGACATTTCCAGTGCATTCAATGGAACATGTAAATATTTTCTTGAGTGAATTTATGAAGTCAGTACTAAATATCATTGATATTCAGGACCTTTAATATAAAGAACATATGGAACTTTGCTACCTGATTTTAAAATGTTTTCAAAATCTTAAATAATAATAGCCGAGTGACATTTATTTAGAGGAAAATTATAGTCACAAGTAGGCTAGACTTATTTAAGCAGTATCAGTTGAAAATAGCTTTTGATTTTTGAATAAGAAAGTAGTTTATATTAGCTGCTTTATTAAAATTTAATGAATCCTTTTTAGCTTCTTCCAGCTGATAGTTGCATTATGGATGAACATAAACGAGAAATTGTGGAAGCTAAGCAAATTGTTAGAAAACTTAACATGGTTGTATTGTCTTCTGAAAAAATGGATGAGAGAGAAAAAGAAAAGGAGAAAGATGATGACAAAGTAGAGAAGGTAAATCATTCCTGTAAAATTAGCATTATAATTATGAAATTTAACTTTGGATAGTTAACCACCTTATGGAAACATAGTTGTAAAATTTTGATAAGTTTTAAAACCTGAATTTGGAAATACTCATTTTACAAAAGTGACCTGTTTTTTTTTTTTTTTTAAATTTTATTTTGAGTGCAACCTTTCTTGAAAGAGGTAGCTAAGTTTTTTTTTTTTTTTTTTTTTTTGCCAGTCCTGGGGCTTGGACTCAGGGCCTGAGCCCTGTCCCTGGCTTCTTTTTGCTCAAGGCTAGCACTCTGCCACTTGAGTCACAGCTCCACTTCTGGCCTTTTCTGTTTATGTGATGCTGAGGAATTGAACCCAGAGCTTCATGCATGCAAGGGAAGCACACCACCGCCAAGCCATATTTCCAGCTCCCAGTGGTTTTTGTGTACATTTCACAGTGTGTTATAAGAAAAATTACAATATATTGATTATATTTTTGTTGTGTTCCCTTTTGTAATTTTTCTCAAATCCCAAAGGGATTTGCAAATATTAATAGGTTTGCAAAGATGACTTGATTCTAGTTTCTTTTGATACAATATAACATTAAGCATTAAACAACTGATACATTAAGTAATTTTATTCATAAACTCTACTGCCTTTGTATGCTAAATGAAAACACAGGTCCATTGTTTTTCTTCAGGAGCTATAAAAAGATAAGTACTTTTGTTTCCCAGGAATGACAACTATTCTTTTTTTTTTTTTTTTTTGGCCAGTCCTGGGGCTTGGACTCAGGGCCTGAGCACTGTCCCTGGCTTCTTTTTGCTCAAGGCTAGCGCTCTTGAGTCACAGCGCCACTTCCGGCCTTTTCTGTTTATGTGGTGCTGAGGAATCGAACCCAGGGCTTCAAGCATAGTAGGCAGTTACTCTACCCCTAAGTCACATTCCTAGCCCCCATGACAACTATTCTTGATGTATATAGTATTGTTCAGCTCAGTCTTTGAAGAGAAAAAGTATTTATTGTTCTTGATGTCTGTATCCTAATTATTTTTGTTTTTACCTTGCTCATTTTTAGCCACCTGACAACCAAAAACTTGGTCTATTGGAAGCCTTGTTAATGATTGGTGATTGGCAGCATGCACAGAACATTATGGATCAGTTGCCTCCATACTATGCAGCTTCACATAAACAAATAGCCCTCGCTATTTGCAAGCTCATTCACATAACTGTTGAGCCTCTCTATAGAAGGTATGTTAGTGTGTGCAGCATTAATGATTGAGTTAGGAGTGGTTTAGGATCACTAAAAAAATGTATTTACCCTTTCTTTCCAAACCAAGCACTTTTAGCACATTTTTCTCAAAAGGTAACTGTTTATAGGGGTATATTAATCTTATGTATATTAATTACTGACTTATGTCCAGTTTTTAAAAATGTGCTGCAGTGTAGTTTGAAACTGTACATTTGATGAAGATGCATTCTACTCATAAACTGACCTGTTGAATTGAAATCCCCTTGGACAACTACTTAAAGATAATAAAAAAATTAAAACAAAGCTATAGTTCTGAGAACTCGATACTTCAAGGTATAGTTACTTGAATTCAATCTCATTTATTATGTGGTGTCTCATTTGTAATTAATTTCTGAGGCACCAGTTTAGTAAACCCAAGTGTACATTTATTATGTTTAACCTATGGGGTGTAAGGTTAATATGATAATAAACATTGGTTGAGGGAGTGTGACAGAGCAGGTAAATCTGACCAAGGTACATTGTATTCATATACGGGCATGTCAAAAATAAGCACCCTGATAATGTATGCTGATAGCTGTGAATGAAATTGAGAAAACAAAATAAAATTAAAATTGGAAAAAAAGAAGCAACTATAGGTTTGATTTGTAGGTTGTATTTTCTACATTGAGAGTTAAAAATTCTATTCTTCTGTTTTTTATTTTTCCTCTTCTTTTGAAAGGTAGAGAATTTTACCTAATGGAATATTCATTCCTCTGTCCTAGGTTGAGTGACTGGTTGAGGACATTGCTACTATGCATACCTTCTAACCTGACATACACGCTGTTGTTAAAGTAATTTTCAGTATAGCCTCTCTCATGATCTATTCCTGCTGTGTCAAGTAGTCATCTAGCCTTCAGCCTATTTGCAGTATACTTAGGAGTAGTATTGGCAGCAGTTCTGTCTTCAGTTTCGCAGATCATAGCCTGCCTTGTGACTTGTGCATAGCGACTGGCAGCTGCCTTCAGTGCCACTTGGGCTGTAGACTGCGAAGGCTTCTTTTCAGAGAATGATGCCTGTGATTTCATAGCCTGTCACCTGCTCAGCAGGTGAGAACTCTGGCCATGTGGTACTTTTTAGTATGACACCTTTGATTGTTCAGCTTACCTTTCCTACCACCACATCCCACATACTCAGTATAGGTAGGGAACCCAGATAGAGAAATAAATGTTTTTTTATTCACTTAAAATCAGTGTTGTTGCAGCCATATTCTTATGTCTCATCTTCTAATATACCTGAGGTCCATCCCTTATTCCCCATTCTCAGATCTAAATTCTTGAAATGAGCTATATGATATAATTAAATGTTTAAGCTTGCATTTCCCTGGTTTCCTTTTCTTTATTAATTTGAAACGTCCTTTGAGCTCTGATTTTATTCTATATTAAATATTTTTTTCCTAGTTGGGAATTGGAGTTATTTGGCATAGTAATATAAGGAATGATTAAAATACAGAGGCAAATGTGAACAAGAAAATAATTCATTTACTGATTAATATGATTGTTTAACTTAAATGATACAGCATATGTGTATATATGTTTATGAATTTGAATTCTTTTTATAGAGTTGGTGTTCCTAAAGGTGCTAAAGGTTCACCTGTTGATGCTTTGCAAAATAAGAGAGCGCCAAAACAAGCAGAGAGCTATGAAGATTTGAGGAGAGATGTATTCAATATGTTCTGTTACCTTGGTCCTCACCTTTCTCATGATCCCATTTTGTTTGCAAAAGTGGTGCGCATAGGCAAGTCATTTATGAAGGAGGTTAGTAATACTTTTCTTCCTGGAGAAAGCTAAATTTTGTGATGAAAAGACTCCGAGTATTTGTTATTTTTGGTCACTTGTGGAGCTTGAACTCTGGGCCTGGGTGCTATCCCTGAGCTGTTCAGCTCAAGGCTAGCACTCTACTACTTGAGCCACAATGCCACTTCTGGTTTTCTGGTGGTGAATTGGAGATGAAGAGTCATAGACTTTCCTGCCTGGCCTGGCTTTGAACCGCGATCCTCAGATCTCAGCCTCCTGAGCAGCTAGGATTCAGATGTGACCCACCAGTTCTGGCTTCAGAGTATATTTGTATTTAGTAGTATTTTTAGGAACAAGAAGAAGGTCCAAATTAACAAAAGTTATGTTGACTAAGGTTTGTGCAAAGTTCATTTTGTGGTGTGTGTGTGTGTGTGTGTGTGTGTGTGTGTGTGTGTGTGTATGTGTATACACTTTTATTTGTGTGCCCCTCTTATTTTTTTCTGTTTCTCATGATTCTTTTTTTTGGGGCGGGGGGGGTCCTTGTTGCTCTAGTCAACCTTTGGTAGGAAAGTTTCTTACTTCCCTTCTAAATGCCTTTGTCTTCTTTCTCATATTTAATTTTCAAATATTCCTGCTTTAGAATCTTAGAGATCAACAAAAGGATAGTATAAGCTCATAAGGCCAGCTTAGAAACTTAAGATTTTATTTCAATGGGAAGATGTGTTTGTATATGTAGTTTTATTAGTTTCATTGTATCATAGTATTCTAAGAAAGGGGTATTTTAAGTGCCTTAATCTTATAATAAACTATAAAAGCCTAGTTTTTTAATTCTTAATTTCTCTCTCCTTATGTATATTCTGATGTATGGCACCAGAATTACAAGTTCGTAATGACCAGACAAAAGGCAACAATTCTTTTTTTTTTTTTTAAATTCAATTTTTATTTTAGGAGAAGTATTTTATCAGAAATATTTTTTTTTCTCAAATTTTTATTATCAAACTGACGTACAGAGAGGTTACAGTATCATAGGTTGGGCATTGGATATATTTCTTGTAAGGCAACAATTCTTTAGCTGTGTTTCTGTCAGTGTATTTTCTTTTTTTAATATTTATTTATTTATTTTGGCCAGTCCTGGGGCTTGGACTCAGGGCCTGAGCACTGTCCCTGGCTTCCTTTTTGCTCAAGGCTAGCACTCTACCACTTGAGCCAGCACCTCTTCTGGCCGTTTTCTAGATATGTGGTGCTGGAGAATCAAACCCAGGGCTTCATGTATTGGAGGCGAGCTCTCTTGCCACTAGGCCATATTCCCAGCCCCGTCAGTGTACTTTTCTGTATTGATAGAATGTATAGTGACTTAGTTTTTTCTCTGAAAGGAAACTTTCCCTCCCTCCCTCCCTCCCTCCTTCCCCTTCCCTCCCTGCTTTCCCCGTCCTCTTTCCTCTCTCTTCCATCCTTGTTGTGGGAGGAACTCAAGGCCTGGGCACTGGTAGCACTGTACCATTTTGAGCCATACTTCCACTTCTGATTTTTAGGTGCTTATTGGAGATATGAGTCTCACAGCCTAGGATGGCTTTGAACTATAATCCTCAGATCCCAGCCTCATTAGTTGTGAGGATTACAGGCATGAGCAACCAGCACCTGGCTCCATGCCTTTTTTCAATTAGAAAAAATATATGCATTTTTTCATAAATGTAATATGAAAGTTCCTAAATTAATATTAGGTGAAAATGTAGCAAACGAGTTAGCCTTCCCTGTTGTGGTACTATGCATTAAAATACTGAAGCCTGAAAGCACATACCTACAGAAAATATCCTATATGATTATATATCAAGAAAATAAGATGCTTATTAGCTTCATATTAACTTTTTCCTTCTTTCACTTGATATTGAAATATATCTTTACCACAAATCTTGGTCTTAGGTGCCAGCGCTTTAGTTATTCTTTGGATTCTGCATATTATTGTGTGTATGTGCCTGTATTTGCATAAAACCTGTTGTATGTATGTAACCATTTATTATCACTGTTTTGTTTCAAATGAATAGACATTGCCAAGCATATCACTTTAAGGACCCATCTGCAAATCACTGGTATTACACAAATCGATTTTTTTCCCCCAGTCAGACCCATTTAAGCAATTGTTTTGTCTTTGTCAGCAATGCTATTCATATGTTATATTTATCTTTCAGGAATTATTTTGGTAGTGAGTTAAAACATTTAAACATTGCACAATTTTTTGGTCTGGTCATTACTGATTCTGTAAAGGAAATCTGGCTGAAAAAAATGCAAATACATTTATAATGAAATGTATATATAATATATAAAATATATAATGCAGTTCTGTAATATTTAAAAAAACTTAGATCAGATTTAGGATGGCTTGATTTAAATGATGTTGAAATGAGAAATAAATTGGCCTATAAAATTGGTACTTACGGTTCATGGATATGAAGAATGATTTAGAGTTTTTAGAATTATTCATGGAATTAAAAAATTTTAATTGTTAGTAGGCTGTATTTAAAAACTGTATGTATATTTCAAGTAAAATAATAAAAAGTTAATTTAATAATTAAAAATAATTTTTTTTCAAATCAAGACACTACATTGGTAGCATAAGTTCAAACTTTGTACACTCAATTGATTTTTAAAATTTCAGTTTCAGTCTGAAGGAACCAAGCAAGAAGATAAAGACAAAACGGTAAGAGACTGGTAAAAATCTTATAATGTGCCAAATATTTGTCTAGAAGTGCAATGTACTCTGAATGTTAGTATGAGCAAGATTTAATCATTTGTGTAAATAGTGAATTTGTATTTTAAATGCTGAATATAGCTTTCAGTAAATCACACTAAGTTGTTCTTTAAGATTAATAGCCTATTTTGAAGAGTAACATGCTGAGAAAGGATCAGCAATATTTATTTTCCTCATTCCATGCTATCTTGGGTGAATAGAAGATAAGTAGTGTGGGAAGCTAGATACTTGTGTTATCATATCCAGAAGTGGTAATTTCTCTAAGACTATCATATACTTTGAGAGTAGTTAATATGGATCTCTTACTGAAATATTTTTTTCTCCTTTTTAGGAAGTTATACTTAGCTGTTTGCTAAGTATTACTGATCAGGTACTACTTCCATCTCTTTCTTTGATGGACTGCAATGCTTGTATGTCTGAGGAACTATGGGGAATGTTTAAAACATTTCCCTATCAACATAGGTAAATAACTCTGTTCCATAGTTTTAGCTACAAGTAATTCTAGTATATTAGACTTAAGTATTTGACCTTTTCTAATTATTTGTTTCATTTTTAATTTAAGGTATCGCCTGTATGGCCAGTGGAAGAACGAAACCTATAACGGCCATCCACTTTTAGTAAGAGTTAAAGCTCAAACAATAGACAGAGCCAAATATATCATGAAGTAAGTTTAAATTATTTTTTCTTTATATTCTAAGTTATATCTGGATCTAATTTATTTTATTTTTAAGGAAGCTCATTAATATTTTCTGGAGGTAAAGCTGATTCTATACTGCATATAAAATGGCTATTAATTTTTGTTGTTTTAGCACATTTTAACTGGTAACTTAGTGTTTTCATTGTTGTCTAGGTGGAAAAGTTAATAAACATCCCGTTAAATGCATCACATTATAGGATTCTGTAGGGTACTTTATCTTGTCACTATTGCTTAATTACAGTTACTTTGCATAGTACAGTCAAAGATCTAGGCATTTCCTCCCCTGAAACTTACCATCATGGAATTATGAAGACCTCTCACAGGGAGCCAGATTTTGAGAAATTTCTACATTTACATCATTGAAATGTAATAGTGATCTTGGTTCGACTTCCTGGTAGACTATTTGAAGTTTAAATGTAAAAATTGTGTACCCAGTTTAGTATTATTTTTGATCCTAAAAACACTTCTTATATTTCATATATATATATATTTTTTACCAGTCCTGGGCCTTGGACTCAGGGCCTGAGCACCATCCCTGGCTTCTTTTTACTCAAGGCTAGCACTCTGCCACTTGAGCCACAGAGCCCCTTCTGGCCATTTTCTGTATATGTGTTGCTGAGGAATCGAACCCAGGGCTTCATGTATATACAAGGCAAGCACTCTTGCCACTAGGCCGTATTCCTAGCCCTATATTTCATATTTTTAATGAGATTGTCATCAATTGTCATGTTTCATGTATATTCTAATAAGTCCTGCAATCTCTGGTATAGCAAGACTTAGTAGTATGCAATGCTGTTGTCTTTGCCTGGTGATATTGTCTATGGTTACAGTCTGCTGGGAAAATAGACACGTGTATTACCACAATTTTGTTTAACAGTTGCTGTTATAATGGTATAAAATGCTATGGGAAGATAGACAAGATAATAATTAGTTACTACAGGAAAAGTTATTATAAAGTTTTATTGCCTGACAAAATATCAGCTCTGGTTTGCCTGAGTGAGTTCTTGGGAATTCTCAGATGTAGCATCTAGCTTCACAACAGTCAATATTCATGGAGTCAGTACTATGTATGCTAGGAATTAAATGAGGTTATTTACTAGAGAATTTAATATTAATTACTATTGAATTAACTCCTTCTGATCTACTGTGTCTACCACCACAACCATAGTTTTTAAAAATTTATTTATTTTCAAAGTACAGAGGTGTTACAGCTTCATGCATAAGGCAGTGCGTACATTGCTTATCCAACTTGTTACCTCCTCCCTCAGCCATATTTAAAAAAAGTCTAGCATATTATATTGGAAACTTTTCCAGGGGTGTTGGTACTTGCCTATAATCCCAGCACTCTAGAGTCTGAGAGACAGGATAGAGAGGTCAAGGCCAGCCTGGGTTACATAGTGAGACTCTGTTTCAAGAAAAAGCATACAAAACAAGCTGGATGCTGGTGGCTCATGCCCATCATCCTAGCATCTCAGGAGACTGAGAAAAATGGCTAGAATTATAGATGTAAGAGCCACTGTTACTAGGCTTTGAGCTGTAAGAATTTCTTTGATTTACTTTTCCAGTTTTTGTAGAAACAAACAAAAAACAATGAGCAGAGGAACAAACAGGAAGCAAATTATTAACAATTGTTAACCTTCAATATGGAAAGCGGAGAATTTTTTTTTTTTTTTGCCCAGCCTGGGCCTTGGACTCAGGGCCTGAGCACTGTCCCTGGCTTCTTTTTGCTCAAGGCTAGCACTCTGCTACTTGAGCCACAGTCCCACTTCTGACTGTTTTCTATATATGTGGTCCTGAGGAATCGAACCCAGGACTTCATGTATATGAGGCAAGCACTCTTGCCCCTAGGCCATATTCCCAGCCTCAAATTTGATATCTTAATTCCTGAATTGAGAATTGAACACTTCTAAATGTAAAAGAATTATGAGTTGCCTTTAAAGGAATATTATGTACTTGTAGAGTACATAAACATTTTTACTGCTTAATATTCTATTATTACAAAGTGGAATCATAGGCAGGCGCTGGTGCCACATGCTGGTAATCCTAGCTACACAGGAAGCTGAGATATGAGGATTTTGGTTTGAAGCCAGTTTTAGCCAGAAAGTCGGTGAGACTCTTACCTTCAGTTAACCACAAAAAGCTGGAAATGGAGCTGTGGCTCAAGTGGTAGAATACTCGCCTTGAGTGCAAAAGGTCAGGGACAGTTCCCAGGCCGAGTTCAAGCCCCAGGCACCCCCCCCCCCCCCAAGTGAAATCATGTGCTGTAAATATTAAGCATGTAATATAAATTCTGGGTAAGTCTAGCTTACCCCACTCTTGTAGTAGTGTAGTTGTTTATTTGGATCCATTTTGTATAGTTGGGAAGGAATGCTGCTCCATTCTATGGTGTGATAAAAGTTGTTTGTTTTTTTGTTTTTTTTGCCAGTCCTGGGGCTTGAACTCTGGGTCTAAGCACTGTCCCTGGCCTCTTTTTGCTCAAGGCTAGCACTCTACCACTTGAGCCACAGCGCCACTTCTGGCTTTTTCTATATATATGGTGCTGAGTAATCGAACCCAGGGCTTCCTGTATGCGAGATGAGCACTTTACCACTAGGTCATATTCCCAGCCCCTAAAAGTTGTAAGCATAATAAATAATATTTTTAAAGATAATTCAGCCGCTTTTGTCTTTCCTTATAGGCGTCTGACAAAGGAAAATGTGAAACCTTCAGGAAGACAAATTGGGAAGTTGAGCCACAGCAATCCAACCATTTTGTTTGATTATGTATGTTTTGAAATTTATATTATTTTATGGGATTTTTTTTTGGTTTTTAAAAAGTCAGCACATGTGGAGATAAAGTAATATAGTTTAAAGTAGAATGATGTAGTTGTAAAAAATGTTTTAAGGAAAAACGAGCAAATATCAGGTTACCCTAAAAATAAAACTTAGTTCATAATACATTAACATTGATCACTTACTAGTATTTCATTATCAGTGCTACTGTTATAGCATTCTAATATTACTTTGTTGAACATGATCTGATTTCTGGGAGCATAGTTTTGTCCTTTTTTGGGGGGGAACAAAGAAATGAGCACAGAAAGGGAGGGAGAAAAGGTGAGCAAATGGAAGGGAACATTTTAGTTTCAGAAACATTTGAATAGCATTGTATTGTGACTCAGTTTTAATTTTTTGGGGCAGACTCTTGAAATATATTTAACATGAGATTAACTTCTGTCACCTCCAAATCTAAGTTTGGTTTCCTCTAAAAGCATTTCTTAGTTGGAAAATACAGACTAAAATATTCTCTAAGGAGATGATAGAATAGTAAGTTTATATAAAGATGAAATGATAGGTAACCACTTTGATTATAAGTGCTGTTGCATTTTTCTTTTGAAAAATTTTAGCCATGATTTAGATGATATAAGTGCTGTTTTGTGTTGTCACTGCCATCTGTTCTTCGTTGCTGTCTTCCAGATCTTGTCACAAATACAGAAGTACGATAACTTAATAACACCGGTGGTTGATTCATTAAAATATCTCACTTCATTGAATTATGATGTTTTGGCCTGTATCCTTTTATGTGAAGAAATACATTAATTTCATAGTTTTTTTTCAGGGGGTACTAGGGTTTCAATTAAGGATATTGGGCTTGATAGGCAGGTAATCTACCACTTGAACCATACTCTCCAGAGACCAGATCTTTATATTTACTCTGCCAGCATTATGGCTTGAACTCAAGCAGCCTGGGTATTGTCTATTAACTTTTTCCTCTCTAGGCGGTGCTCTACCATTTGAACTCATAGTTCTACTTCCAGTTTTTTTTTTGGAGGTTAGTTGGAGATAAAAGTCTAGCTTGGAACTGTGATCTTCATATCTTATCCTTCTGAATAGCTAGGATTACAAGCCTCACAGCCTGCCTCACAGCCCAGATTTTAATGGTAAATAATTCAAGTGGTTGATTTGAACTTTGGCCAGTCAGTGATGTGTGGGTATGTGAATGTGCAAGTGTTTTTGTGTTGTATCAAGGAATAAACTTAACTTTACCAAAAATCTTTTTTTTTTTTTTTTTACCAGTCCTGAGGCTTGAATTCTGGGCCTGGGCACTGTCCCTGAGCTTCTTTTGCTCAGGACTAGCACTCTGCCACATGAGCCACAGTGCCACTTCTGGCCTTTTCTATTTATGTGGTACTGAGGAATTGAACTCAGGGCTTCATGCATGCTAGGCAAGCACTCTACCACCAAGCCACATTCCCAGCCCCCAAACATCTTTTTAAATAAACCTTTTTAAAAACTTATCTTCCTGGGTGCTGGTGATTACACTTGTTATCCTAGCTACTCAGGAGGCTGAGATTTGAAGGTTGTGTTTTGAAGCCAGCCTCGACAGAAAAAGTTGGTGTGACTCATCTCCAATAAACTGCCCCCCCCCCAAAAAAAAACAATGTCAGAAATTGTACTGTGCGGGCTGGGAATATGGCCTACTGGCAAGAGTGCTTGACTCGTATACATGTAGCCCTGGGTTCGATTCCCCAGCACCACATATATAGAAAATGACCAGAAGTGGTGCTGTGGCTCAAGTGGCAGAGTGCTAGCCTTGAGCAAAAAGAAGCCAGGGACAGTACTCAGGCCCTGAGTCCAAGGCCCAGGACTTGCCCCCCCCGCAAAAAAAAATTGTACTGTGCTCAAGTGGCAAAAGCAGTAGCTTTGAGCACAGAGGATCAGGGACAGTGCCCTGGCCCTGAGTTCAAGCCCCAGAATATCCTTGCTAAAAGATGGAAATGAGTTTAAAGATCAAGAGTTGATGCTACAATATAGTGCATTTGTCAATATTTTGTAACAGTTTATTGTAAACAATTTTATTTTTTCCCAATATATACCAATTTTTCTATATTTTATGGTTTTCAGAGATTTAGTTATAATTTTTCTTAATTTATGAAAGATTGTATCATAGAAGCTTTAGCTAATCCAGAAAAGGAGAGGATGAAACATGATGACACAACGATTTCAAGCTGGCTTCAGAGTAAGTTATTTTACAAAGGATGGAATTATTATTGGTGTTAACTGCATGCTTTGAATTCTGTTGCTTATGCTTAGTTAAAGCAGACTAGCCATTCACTTTGTGAATGTGGCCAAGTCTTTGTTACATAAAATTTACTAGTAAATTCATATTTAACTTTATATATTTAAATTAATTTTCCTTTTTCGAGAGACTATTACTACCTCTTGATAAAACTTGGGGAAACAACTTTTATTGCTGTGTTATAACAATGTCTTTCTCTTTCCTTCCCTCCTCCTTTTATTTCTTTATTCTCCTCTTCCTTATTCTTTTTAATTTTTTAGTTTTGCCAGTCCTGGGCCTTGAACTCAGAGCCTGAGCACTGTCCCTGGCTTCCTTTTGCTCAAGGCTAGCACTCTACCACTTGAGCCACAGCGCCACTTCTGGCCTTTTCTGCTTATGTGGTGCTGAAGAATTGAACCCAGGGCTTCTAAGTCACATTCCCAGCCCCTTATGAAGTTTTTTTTTTTTTTTTCTTAAGAGAAGCCAGGAGTCTGAGTTTATTGGTAAGGTTTGATAAAGAAAAGTAATAAGCAGCATCATTTCAAAGATACCTGTTAGGCCAGCCAGGATTGAAATCGACAGTTTACATAAAGCAACATATGGTGAAATACACCTTTGGGAAGTAGAAGTCATTCATACAGTATTATTTAAGAGAAGAGGGGCTGGGAGTATGGCCTAGTGGCAAGAGTGCTTGCCTTCTACACATGAAGCTCACAGTTCGATTCCCCAGCACCACATATATGGAAAACAGCCAGAGGGGGCGCTGTGGCTCAAGTGGCGGAGTGCTAGCCTTGAGCAAGAAGAGGCCAGGGACAGTGCTCAGGCCCTGAGTCCAAGGCCCAGGACTGGCCAAAAAAAAAGAAAAGAGAGAGAAGATACTCAGATGGAACTATTCCAGCATTGAAGATTAGAAGAATCAAGGCAAACTTGGACAGATGTTTGTACAATTCAATCTCAGTTAATATAAACTGGGGGTCACGAGCATTTTAGTTATTCAGGAAGCCTGGTTGGAAGATAGAGAGCCAGGTCGGCCAATATAGAAGCATGAAACTATTTGAGAAATAAATTAAGCAAAAAGGCCCAGGAGCATAGTTACATGGTTCAGTAGTTGTCTAGCATGCATCAGGCTGAGTTTAAACCTTAATACTTCAATAATTTTTTCCATGATTGATTCAGACTTGAAGAAGTTCAGTTTGTCTGTCTCCCACCCCCCCCCCCCAATCCTGTGCTATCTTCTATTTCTAATCAGTGAGGTGTTTTTATCCTCAATATTATCCTCTTTTTACTTCATATAGGTCTGGCTAGTTTCTGTGGTGCAGTTTTTCGTAAATATCCAATTGATCTTGCTGGTCTTCTTCAATATGTGGCCAATCAACTAAAAGCAGGCAAAAGGTAATCAAGAAATTATATGTAAATGAACTTCAATAATTAGAGTACTTCTGATACTTGAGATTGCTCTTATTTTTAAAGATTTGGAGGCTCAAGTTGAATTATTTCCTATCTATTTGTATAGTACTCTGTTGGATTGTTTTAAAGACAGGGTTTCACCTATGTAACCCAAGTTAGTTTTGAACTGTATATTTTCCTTCCTCAGCCTCTTGGGTGCTGGATCACAGGTATAAAATTATTTAAGAGAAGTTAGAACTTAATACATAAAGATACCCTTTTCATAAATGTAATATTGTCTTTTGTAACTCATTAAAAAGATACTTTCACTTATTAGGCTTTTGAGTGAATGGTTAATGTATAGTATACTTTAAGTCTTCTTATGACAAAATGTACTATACTGTTGCTTATACTATTGAATAATTGGTTTTTAGTATGTTGAACATATAGTTGGGAACATATTTATTTGGGAGTACATAATATTTATAAACATTTAATCTTTGAATTTGAACTTGAGAGATATGTAAAGCATGTGCTTTGTGAATGTTTTTTGTATAAGACCAAAGTTTATTTTAGTTTGGGCCTTAGTGTTTGAATTAGTATATATAATAATCCTAAACACTTCTAGATTTGGAAGAATCTAAAGAATTGAAAATTGGTTTTTGATTGTTTTGTTTTGTTTTTTTTTTGCCATTCCTGGGGCTTGAACTCAGGGCCTGAGCACTGTCCCTGGCTTCTTTTTGCTCAAGGCTAGTAATCTACCACTTGAGCCACAGCACTACTTCCTGCTTTTTCTATATATGTGGTGCTGAGGAATCGAACCCAGGGCTTCATGTATACGAGGCAAGCACTTTACCAGTAGGCCATATTCCCAGCCTGGAAATTGTTTTATGAAACTTTCTGATAAAGCAAAGGAAGATTAAAAGTGATCTGATATTCTAAACAAGTATTAAAGCAATTATTGGCAGCTTCTTATTTGGGGCTCTTGGAAAAATATAGACATGTCTATATAGAATGTGTCAGCATATCATTCCTGATATGCTTATCTCTCAGATATTCCTGTACATTTTACTCTCTTTTCTGTACAAGTGTGAGGGCCCATGTTTTAATCTGTAACTCAGTTTTCTGTATTGATCTAATCGGGGCATAGGTTAGGTAAAAGTATTTAATTGGTACTAATTTGCATAAGGGCCATCTTGGTTTAAAAAGCTATAAAAGGAAAGCCAGGTGAAAAAAAATTGTGATAAGGATATTAGAAAACTGTTTTGAACTTTTTTTTTTTTTTGGGTGCCAGACCTGAGGCTTGAACCTGGGGCCTGGGCACTGTCAGTGAGCCTTTGGCTCAAGGCTAGTGCTCTACCATTTTGAGCCACAGCAATATTTTCAGGTTTTTGGTAGTTAATTGGAGATAAGTATGTCATAGGCTTTCCTGCCTGAACTGGAATCCTCACTCTTAGCCTCCTGAGTAGTAGGACTGCAGGTGTGAGCCACTGACCCCTATCTGTTTTGAAAATTGTACAAGTCACAAGATGTTATTTCCATTAACTTTTTTTTGTGTGTGTGCTGTTCCTGGGGATTGGACTCAAGCCCTGTTCAGTGTCCCTGACCTATTGTGCTCAAGGCTAGTGTTCTACCACTTTAAGCCACAGTGCCATTTCTAGCTTTTTGGTAGTTAATTGGAGATAAGGGGCTCACTGTCTGGGCTGATAGATCTCAGCCTCCTGAGTAACTAGGATTACAGGCATGAGCCACTGAGAGTTGGTGTTTGTTAAGCCAGGTGTTGCTCTGCATAACTATAATCCCAGGATTTGGGAGGCTACAATAGGAAGATCACAAGTTTTAAGGTTAGGTATGTAGCAGGATTGTCTAAACTCATTGAAACATGTTGACATATTGCTAATGTGCTTAGGGTTGGCTAGATAAATGTTATCTTAGGCTCAGCTGTGAAAACTTGGAGCCTCCCTTCCCTTACATTTCCCTCCTTTTTTTCTAGGTGATACTGACTAATCGACAGCTTTAATTTTAGTAATAGGATTGTTTATAGGGATAGCTCTTTCTGCTATTAGAAGTATATTTACCATGGTCCTGGACCTTGAACTCTGGGCCTGGATGCAGTGGCTAATCTTTTGGCTCTAGGCTAACACTCTACCTCTTGAGCTCCTGCACCACTGTTGGCTTTTTCTGTGATTAATTGGACATAAGAGTCTTATAGACATTAGGCCCTCATGCTGGCTTTGAGTCAAGATCCTCAGATCTCAGCCTCCAGAGCAGCTGGGATTACAGACACCAGCTGGGATTACCAGCACCTGGCTTTAGGATTCATTTTTAGGAATTCCAGAGAACAGAAGGCCATGATTTAAACAATTTACCCTCAGATACTTAAAGAGATTGTTTGTATGCATGTTAGTTTCTTGTTGCTGAGATAAATTCCTTAGGAAACAAGTTAAAAAGTTTTTGTGATTTAGGGTTTCACAAGTTTCAGTCCATAGTTAGCCAGTTTCATTGTTTCTGAGCCCATAGTGAAGCAGAACATGGTTGAAGATCACAGTAGAGCTCCTCACTGTAGCCAGGAAGCAAGTTGTGGGGAAGGAAAGGACCAGGGGTAAGATACAGACAGCTTCCAGGACCATGAGGCCTTTTACTCACTTCCTGTAGCTAGATTTCGTTACCTAAGGTTTCCAGAACCTCCCAAAACATTACCACATATGACCTTGTCGGGGACAGTTCATATTCAAACTCTAATGCTGTGTGTATGTATGTTGGAGGGAGAAATATGGAGTGAGGGAGACAAAATGCAAATTATAAAGCAAGTAAATTAAAAAAAGTAATAAAAATGTTAAAAATAGATGAATTTGAGGTTTAGCATATATGAGTGTATCATACTGTATTTTTGTGTCTGTAAGCTTGTAAGTAGTAGTAAATGAAAGTAAATATAAGCATGGAATAGTAGTAAATGAAAGTAAATATAAGCATGGAGTGCTTTTTAGGATACTCTTAATAGTTCTAGGAATGCTGTTTGTTAAAAACCACATTAGCTCTCTCCCCCTATATTTATATGCAAAGAATGAGGGAGTTTCAATTTAATGTATACTTTTCGGTTTTAAGTTTTAACTACAGATTATTTTTAATTATTTTATTCTAATAGTTTTGATCTGCTTATACTGAAAGAAGTGGTACAAAAAATGGCAGGAATTGAAATTACAGAGGAAATGACAATGGAGCAACTAGAGGCCATGACTGGTGGGGAGCAGCTCAAAGCTGAGGTCAGAATTGCTTTTTTTGTTCTCTCTTGAGTTTTTAAGATTTAAGATGTACACTGGTTCCTCATCTTCCATGGTTTTACTTTAGAGAAGTTTCAGTTACTCATGATCAACCATGTTTCAAAAATCTTTAAGGAGAAAATACAGAAGTAAATCCTAACTTTTCATTTGAAGTGCATTCTGTATAGCATGATGAGATATTATGCCTTCCTACTATTGCTTGGACTATGACTCATCCTTTTGACCAACATATCTGTCCTATATGATACCTGCTGTTTTGGTTATCAGATTGACTTAGTTGGTCGACAATCTTGCTTATTAAATCAACTATCTCGGTATACTTGTATTCAAATAATTTGTACAGTAACTCAGTAGCCTAATAATGGTACATCATAGTGCCTATGCCCTTTGTAGTATGTTAATTCAAATCATCCTAAGAAAAGTGAGTACAGGACAATAAGGTATTTTGAGAGAGAATGTGATCACGTTCACATAACTTATAATACAGTATGCTATTATAATCGTTTTATTTTGTTATCAATCTCTTAATGTGCCTTATTTATAAATCAACCATCATAATATGTATGTCTAGGAAAAAGTAAAACGTATAGATTTGGTATTGTTTGTGGCTTCAAGTAACTTCTGTAGGTCACAAAACATCTGTCACATATAATAAATGGTGTTACTTAGTGCATGGTCATAGTAGAGTCTAAACAATATATAAGTACTTGATGCTACATGTAAAAGCCACACAAGCCATCCAATTGAAAATTGAAATATTCTAGTTACTAAAGCCTTTTAAAAATTGAAAAGTATATGTAGGCCAAAACGTTACACAGATGTGCTGAAAATTAATGGTAGATCTTCCACAGAAGATCTTGGTATTCTTAGTGTTGTAAGTTTTAATATACTTTACTAAAGCTTATCTACATTGAAAACAATCCTTTTAAGAGACTATAAGGTGCGAGATGGAAATTATGCAGAAACTTAAACTCAGTTGACAGTGATCTTTAGGCCAGCGTATAATCAATAATAGTGTCATTAAAATAAGCTGTTGAGTAGAAGAAATGTAGAATGTAGCAATTTTATTTTGAGATTATAACTCAACGTTTTTTAAATGTCCTCTTCAAGTTGGATAAGATGGGCTGCATACTGTCAACCAGTAAATTTTTGTCTTCTCTTATGCAGGGTGGTTATTTTGGCCAGATCAGAAACACTAAAAAATCATCTCAGAGATTAAAGGATGCCCTATTAGATCATGATCTTGCTCTTCCTCTCTGTTTGCTTATGGCTCAGCAGAGGAATGGAGTAATATTTCAGGAAGGTGGAGAGAAACATTTGAAACTTGTTGGAAAACTGTATGACCAGGTAATGTAAAGTGGCCTTTTCTGTTGGTGTAGTTTTTAATCCTCATAAAAGGAAATGGAGAATGTGATATAATTTGAAAAATACCAGTTTTGCATACCATATGATCATGAAAGCGCTAATGTCAAATACCTTTGCTGTGTAAATTATTAAGAAACTATTGTAGATTTGTTTTTTATGCCTAAAGTTTTCACTTAAGTTGACATTCCATTATTAAATTCCTTCTAATTCAGCTTGTTTGCTTTCTTTTGTTGTTCATCTCCAGAAGTCTATAATTTCAATCACAATAGAGTAGATGCTATTTTTTCTTTATAATATTTGGTCACATCATAGGTTTTAGTTCTTAATATTTATGAATATATTTTATAATTAAATTTTTATTTTAAAATCATAAAGGACTTGATTTCTTTTTTCTTTTTTTCTTCTTTCAGTCATGAGGCTTTAACTCAGGGTCTGGGCACTGTCCCTGAGCTCTTATAGCTCAAGGCTACTACTTTGAGCTATACCTCTCGCTTTTCAGAGGTTATTGGAAATGAGTTTCCTGCCCAGGCTGGCTTTGAATTACTGTCCTAAGATCTCAGCCTCCTGAGTAGCTTAGATTACAGGCTTGAATCACTGGTGTCCAGCTTGATTTCTTTTTTATGCCTATTTTCACATGTGATTTTAGGTAAATTTGTTGTAAAAGTGTTGAACAATATCTTGGAGCCTTAGAGAATGAACTGGGTATTAAATCATTGGATTAGCCAGTCTCTCCCTCTCTCTCTCTCTCTCTCTCTCTCTCTCTCTCTCTCTCTCTCTCTCTCTCTCTCTCTCCTTCTCTCTCCCTCTCTCTCCCTCTCTCCCTCTCTCCCTCTCTCTCCCCCCCCCCCCCCCCCCCCGGTGTCCGTGTGTGTCCGTGTCCCTGTCCGTCCATCCATCCTTGGGCTTGAACTTGGGTCCTAGATGCTTCTCTGAGCTTTTTTGTTTAAGGCTAGTGCTTCACCACTAACTAACTCAAATCATCCTAAGAGAGTGAGTACAGGACAATAAGGTATTTTGAGAAAGAATGTGATAACATTCACATAATTTTTAATACAATATACTATTATAATTGTTTCATCTTGTTCTCAATCTCTTAATGTGTCTTATGTATAAATTAACTATCATAATATGTATGTCCAGGAGAAAGCAAAATATATAGATTTGGCTCTATTTCTGGCTTTTTTTCTGTGTGTGTGTGTGTGGGGAGGGGGGATTAGTTGGAAATAAGAATCTCACAAACTTTTCTGCCCAGCTGGCATTGAACTTTATCCTCACATTTAAGCCTCCTAAGTAGCTTTAAAAAATGATTATGTAATTATATTTGTGGTTTGTCTCTGAAGATCTTTCTAGATGCAAAATTTAGATTCCTTTTCTCTTCCCTTTACTTTTTTTGGGGGGCCAGCCCTGGGCCTTGGACTCAGGGCCTGAGCACTGTCCCTGGCTTCTTTTTGCTCAAGGCTAGCACTCTGCCACCTGAGCCACAGCGCCACTTCTGGCCGTTTTCTGTATATTTGGTGCTGGGGAATTGAACCCAGGGCTTCATGTATAGGAGGCAAGCACTCTTGCCACTAGGCTATGTTCCCAGCCCTGATTTACTGTTTTTTTTTCTTTTCTTTCCTTTTTTTTTTTTGCTAGTCCTGGGGCTTGGACTTGGGGCTTGAGCACTGTTCCTAGCTTCTTTTTGCTCAAAGCCAGCACTCTACCACTTGAGCCACAGTGCCACTTCTGGCCTATTTGAATGTATATGGTGCCGAGAAATCGAACCCAGGGCTTTATGCATCCTAGGCAAGCACTCTGCCACTAAACCACATTCCCATCTCCTGATTACATTTTAAAAACTTTTAATTGCTTTTGTGATAATTCAGCGTAGTATATGTATAATGATCAAATGCATAAAAAGCATCTCCATCTCATTTATCATTTCTTTGCCTTGAGAAATTGAGTTTTTCTAGTTGTTGCAAAATACACAACATATTGCTTCTATAGTAGTTATCCAGTATATGCTATGCAAAACTAGAGCTTGTTCCTCTTATTAATTGTATTTTGTTACTCATGATCCAAACTCCATCACCTGTCTTAGTTCTTGGCCTCTAGTAACTACTTACTATTCTGCTTTCTGTTTCTATGGAGTCCAATATTATAGCTTCTGCATGAGTGGGAAGATGTTGTGATTTTCTTTTGTGCCTGGCTTATTTCAATTATCAAAATGTTCTCCAGTTCTGTGCTTGTTGCAGAATTTGGGTTATTAACTATTAATTTGAGATGTTACTGAATAATATCTTAATCAGTTTTGGAACGTGTTTGTTGGATTTGTACAATAGTAACCTATCTGTATTTTTGTCTTATTTTTAAAATATAGTGTCATGATACTCTGGTACAGTTTGGTGGGTTTTTAGCATCAAATCTAAGCACAGAAGATTATATAAAGCGAGTACCTTCAATTGATGTGCTCTGTAATGAATTTCATACACCTCATGATGCAGCATTTTTTCTGTCTAGGCCAATGTATGCTCACCATATTTCGGTAAGTACAGTATCTCTGTTACAATTCAAATTATTTCTCAACTGTTTTACTTTTTAAATAACCTTGATACTTTGATATAGACTATGTCTTTTGGAGAGTTACCATGTTTTTATATTCATCTCTGAGCAATATATAATGATTTCCCTTTTAAAATAGATCTTACAAGTTCTGTAATTTTATTGTTATTGTCCTGTCAATTGGTGTCTTATCAAAATGTAGTTCTCAAATCTTAGGGTCAGAATCACCTGGGAACCATTTTAAAAATTCAGAATCCTCCTTTTGAAAATTTTACTTCAGTAACTCAAGAAGGGTGCCTTGCAACTTCTGGGCTTTTGGTTTTATTTTTGGTTATGTTTGTTAACAGACACTAGATGATTTTGATGCTTGTGATTATGGGTAAGGCACTCAGGGATGCTCTCTTCTTGAGTCCTATTTGTCCTAATGAGAATATTCCTTTCAGATAATTGACTTCTATTATTCATTATGCCTAGAAAGAATGTTTTATCAACTCCCTCTCTCCCTAAAATGCCTTGCTATCTCTGTTGTTTAACTTCTAGTAAGTGTGTGCTTGTAGTTGTTGGTCTCTATCCACCTAAATAAAACCATATTAAAAAGTCTGCCCAATAATAAACTTTCCAGTAATAACTATTGAAACTCAGGTAACCATATAGGAGGAGAGGAGATAAGCAGAGACCTTTCATGGAACCTATTTTGCCTTTCCCCTTGAGGCCCCTCGTGGAGCCCCAGCATGCTTCTCATTTTTCTTGTTTTGGATTCTGCCCCTCTGTTTTTTAGTCTGTGCAATACAGGGCTTTCACTTCTGATTTTGGGAGAAGGTTTTGATCTTTTCCTTTCAACTAAGATGTCTTCTTTGTTCCCAGTAATATAGAGAGATTTCACAAAAAAGGTACCAAGAAATTTGAGGTTAGGTTGATCATATTATCAACCATCCACATTTAGTGGTTACATACCAACTACTACAGTGTCCTATTTTCATCTACAACTACCTAATGTTAATTGATTTAATTACGTATGCTATATATTCTCAGGGGAAACAAATAAAGCATAAAAATAATGGGCCTTGTCTTTGCCTTTAGAATCTCAGTGTAGAGATTGTATGCTATCTTTGTGTATTTGTCATATGTTGTTGACATACTCCATGGTAGATGAGTCTCAGCTTACAGAAAGAGGGAAGACTTCAAATGAAAGAATTGCTTCATCTCAGGATTCCAGCTTGCCCTGTACCATACTGGGAAGTGAACATAGAAATCCACAGTAGTAAACCCTAGCAAAAAGAGAAGATCATTTGTAGCAATAACCACCTTTATTTCTAGTCTTTATAATATAGTATTTCTTTGTCTTATAAGGGACACAAATCTAATGAAAGAAATGGCATTTGTTTCTTAAGAGTTGAAGAAGAAAACAGAACATGGAGGACGTTATATAGCCTGGATAGAGTTAATAAGTGTTTTGCCCAAAGGCTCTTCTAGAAAGGGAATTCCTTAGCAACTTAGCATGCACTGGATGGTCATTCAAGCCGAGCTGGGATTCTGTGATTTTGCTTCTTAGGTGAACCGCACCCCCCCCCCCGCCCCCAATCTCTTTGCTAGTCTTGGAGCTTAAACTCGGGGGCCTGAGCACTGTCCCTGGCTTCTTTTTGCTCAAGGCTAGCATTCTACCACTTGAGCCACAGTGCCATTTCTGGCTTTTTCTATGTATGTGGTGTTGAGGCATTGGACCCAGGGCTTCACGTGTGCGAAGCAAGCATGCTACCTCTAGGCCACATTCCCAGCCTGAAATCCTCTCTTGAAGAGCCTTTGATGAGAGAGTGAAGTGTGTTAGTACTAGAGGATTACTAGGTCCCTTCAATAACAAGGCTCTCTTGGGACTGATTCAACCAAAGACTACTCAGATTTTTGGGCCAGCAAAACCTATTTGATCAGCAATTAGAAATAAAGCATGAACTTAATATCAGATTTGTTCAATGATATCTAGTTCCCCAGGTAACCATTTATGAGTCTCCCTTTGTGAACTTCAAGAATTAGGTAAACCAACATTAGAGTAATAGGCATCTTATGTAAATAAGAAATACGCCATTTCTAATCAAGCTTGGTTCTCTATCTAGATAGGCACTCAGTGAGTCTAGCAGAAGCTACCAATTCAGAACTGGGGAAGTTGGGAGAGGAGAGAATATAATAGAGACTAGAATACTTTCATATTTATAACTTAATTTTCACTTGTAATAATTGATAGTTACCTTTAGACATGGGCTTGTAAGATAAGCTTTCTATCTTCCATTTGATATTCTAGATTTTTCCAAAATTAGGTAACTAAACTGTTGCATGCAGGTAGTTTGAGAATTGTTTTGTTAGCTTAGCTGAAATAATTCTGCTTTCGTTCATAATAGTTACCTTTGGTAAGATCTAAAGTTAAAAAATGTTATTATTCAGTTGCTATTCTCTCAGGTCTTGGATGTAATAAACTCACTTTCTCATAACTAATGTTTTTGTTGAATTTGTCACTTGGGTAATTTCAATAGTTATCAGCATGCACTCTAACATGGGGATAACTGGAAATAAATTCTTCCCGTTCTATAACAATTGTAAGACTCTCTCAGGTCCTGCTTGAGATACCCTCTGTAATAAAGAGGACTTATTATGCTTTCAGTCCAGTGAGCCGGGGAGAAATGCGGCACTCAGAAAGGAAGGCAGCTGGACTGTAAGGAGCAGAGATTCTTATGTGAGTGCAGAACTGGAGCAGAACCTTTGACCTCTGACCATCAGTTTTGGGTGATATGTTTAACATAAATGGAATATTTAAGTGATTTTCTAACATAAAGTATCAGCTAGTTTTAGAATTTGTCTTAGATTTACCTTAATGATAATGCCTAACTCAAGTAAAATCTTTTCTGTGAGAGCTATTTTATCTTAAAGAGACTAAAGAACATGAGAAAATAGCAACAATTGTTTAATGTATTTATTTTACACAACTTGACTTAAGCTCTATGAACTAATAGTCATTCTCAATACACTAACAGTTTTTTTATAAAAATAATTTAGACTGTGGCTTTCCTTTAATTGTCTCCCAAAGTAAGATTAAACCAGTTAGATCAAGAAAGCAATATCATCAGTTCTCACACATTATAAACTTCAATATACGACAGATACTTGTAGAAAATTTGATTTCCTTTAACAGTAATCAGCTGGTCCTACTTTGCCTGGGATTTTTCTTGTTTTAGCGCTGACATTTTGCTTCTAAGGAAACCCTGGCAGACCTGGACATTTGGTCACTGATTTATAAGTTTTACAGTGTTGAGCCAGCTTCTTTTTATTTTATTTTTGTTGATTGTGGGGCTTGAACTCTGGGCCTGAGCACTGTTTATGAGCTCTTGAGCTCAAGGCTAGTGCTCTACCACTTTGAGCCACAGTGCCACTTCCAGTTTTCTGGCAGTTACTTGGAGATAAGAGTCTCACAGACTTGCCTGCTGGGCTGGCTTTGAACCATGATTCTCAGATCTCAGCCTCCTGAGTAACTAGGAGAGCCACTCACTCCCGGCTGAGCCAGCTTCTTAATTGACAAATTATAGCTGCTAGTAGGATGTTGTTAGTGTTTGCTATTTACATTGTGTACATCTTTTAGAATGTTAAAACCTTCTGTTAGGTTCTGTTGAATAGTTCAAAAGCAGTAGAGGTACTACATGTTCAATTCTTGCTAGGTCAGTAAGAGGGAATATAGTCAGGGAAATTAGACAAGGACACACATGACCCTGTTTACTTAACAAGTACGCTCTGATAAAATCTGAATAACTCCTAGACAAGACAAAAGATTGCAACAGTTATCTCAGGGTCTTCAGTAATTCAGGGTCTGATGCTTGTTAGGGAAACACTCTACTATTTGAGTTATTCCTTCAGCCCTTTTTACTTGATTTCGAGTTAAGAGTCTCACTAACTTTACCTGGGCTGTTCTCTGCCTCTCAAGTAGTTAATATCACAACACTGGGAGGGGAATATAGGATTTTGTATTTTGAAAGTCAGAGCTATAAATTGTGTTGCATGTGTGTATGTATGTATGTATGTTTTTACTTTTTTTAATCTCCAGTCAAAATATGATGAACTTAAAAAATCAGAAAAGGGAAATAAACAACAGCATAAAGTACATAAGTACATTTCATCATGTGAGATGGTGATGGCACCTGTCCATGAAGCAGTGGTCTCCATACATGTTGCCAAAGTCTGGGATGACATCAGCCCTCAGTTCTATGCCACATTCTGGTCATTGACAATGTATGATCTTGCGGTTCCACATTCCAGCTATGAACGCGAAGTCAATAAACTTAAAGTCCAGATGAAAGCAATTGATGACAATCAGGAAATGGTATGTTCTTGCCTGACAGTACAAGTACACAATAGTATTATATAGAGTGTTATCCATATTTTGAAATTGCTTTAATTTAGGGTTTTTGATGCTAGGATCTTGGGGCTATATAATGTTTTAGGTGGCTTTAATGGTACCTTCTCAGTGTGGATGGGACAGGGGTTTAGTGAGTGAATGAAATTATTGAGTTTACCTTCCCAGTGAAGATCACTGGTAACTTAAAGTGATCTGTGTGACTTCAATTACAAGAACAGTAGGAATTTCCATAAAGGGGAACTTTTTTTTTTTTTTTTTGGCCAGTCCTGGGCCTTGGATTCAGGGCCTGAGCACTGTCCCTGGCTTCTTTTTGCTCAAGGCTAGCACTCTGCCACTTGAGCCCACAGAGCCACTTCTGGCCTTTCGTATATATGTGGTGCTGGGGAATTGAACCCAGGGCTTCATGTATAGGAGGCAAGCACTCTTGCTACTAGGCCGTATTCCCAGCCCCCATAAAGGGGAACTTTTAAGAAAACTTTCTTAGCTGGGCACTGGTGGCTTATACTTGTAGTCCTAGCTACTCAGGAGGCTGAGTTCTGAGGATTGCAGTTCAAAGCCACTCCAGGCAGGAAATTCCATGAGGCTCTTATTTCCAATTACTCACTGGAAAACTGGAAGTGAAGCTGTGGCTGAAAGTGGTCAAGCCTTAGCCTTTAGCAAACGAACTCAGGGACAGCGCCAGCGCCCAGCCTGTGAGTTCAAGCCTAACCACTAATGAAGCAAAACAAAAAAAATTTCATGAAAAACTGAGTAGAGTGACAGGCTTTGAAGGTAAAATAGGTTGTAGGTTTCAAAATATGGAAGCAAAGTGGAAGCCATTTTAGAGTTCCAGCAAAGCCAGAAACTAGTATGACGTTTAAAGAGACTACTTTTACTCTACTGAATGGGTTTAGGATGATAGCAGATTATATAGGGCACAGAATTTGGAAACTTTTTTTTGGAGGGTTGGTCTTGGGGTTGGGGCTTGAACTCTGGGCCTGGGTGCTGTCCCTGAGTGCTTCAGCTCAAGGCTACCAGTTGAGCCACAGTGCCACTTCTGGTTTTCTGCTGGTTAATTTCTGCTGGTTAATAAGACTCTCATAGACATGACTTTCCGGCCTGGGCTGGCTTTGAACTGTGATCCTCAGATCTCAGTCTCTTGAGTAGCTAGGATTACATGTGTGAGCCACTGGCGCCCGGCATCTTTTCTTTTTATGCTTTCTGGTATGGGGGTTTGAACTGAAGGGCTTCACACTTTTTCTTGGCTTTTTTGCTCAAGGCTGATGCTCTACCACTTGAGCCACACCTCTACTCCCAGGACATTGCATGTCAGGTAGAAAAACTGAGCTGTCACTTAGACATCTGAGCAGGAAAGTAGTGGTAGTAAAAATATTTTATGATATTAACATGAATGATGCTTTTGATAAGGACAGGGCTACCTTTAAGCTAGAGACCAGCTAGGTGGCTCTGTGGTCATTCATTGTGAGGTACTGAGAGAATAAATTATTCTGGAGGTAATAGGAATACATAAGACAACAGATGGTATGTAAGAATGAAGGAGAAGGAAGAATCAAAGATGACATGCATGCTTCAGGTGGATATTACCAATGTTATAAAGATGGCCTAGGTATGTAGCCTGTTTTGATGATGTTTGAAAAGCTGCATAACACTCCTTTGGATACAGTCAAGGCAGGTGTTTTATATTCATGTTCAAATAATGTATATAACATCTGTACCTCTTTAAAATTATTTTAATTATCAGTAGAGAATTATATGCATATAGCTAGAAACTTATCTAACTTGTATTTTTGTAGCCTCCAAATAAAAAGAAAAAAGAGAAGGAACGTTGTACTGCCCTTCAAGATAAGCTTCTTGAAGAAGAAAAGAAACAAATGGAACATGTGCAGAGAGTGTTACAGAGACTGAAATTGGAAAAAGACAATTGGCTTTTAGCAAGTAAGTTAATGAAATTGTTATTTATTTGGTGCTGGTCCTGGGGCTTGAACTCAGGGCCTGGGTGCTGTCCGTGAGCTTCTTTCCTCAAGATTAGCGTCCTTTGTTAGTTTAGTGGAGATAAGAGTTTCACAGACTTTCCTGCCTGGGCTGGCTTTGAACCTAAATCCCTAGATCTCAACCTTGTGAGTAGCTAGGATATGAGCCACATGTGGCTGGTGAAATTACATTGTTACATTGTTGCTATTACTTATTACAAATGTAAACCTTTATAATTTTGGAGATGTTGAATTCTCTTGTGTTTGTATTTCAGTTCTGTTCACTATGCAGTTCTTTTTTTATTGGCTTAACAGTTATACACTATCATGTTCTTTGTTACATACTAATATAGAATCAATCTCACATGTTCACTGAAGGAACTGATGATTTGATTTGTTGGTGAAACTAAGTAACTTCTTACTATAATAGTGGCAGCTTATCAATTAATTTCCTGTATAAAATCATACTTCTGGGGGAAATTGTAGGTGGGAAAAAAGTGTCCATAGTCTAAAAATACAGTTTTATCCCAAGCACGACCTTTGGTTACAAACTACAAATAGCTTGTGGTTTTAGAGCATTCTTACACTACAGTTAATATGTTGTTATGTTTAGTGGCCTTGAGGCCCTTGAGGAAGAAGTTTTACCACTTAATATATTCTTCCTTTATTTTTAGAATCTACCAAAAATGAGACCATCACAAAATTTCTACAGCTGTGTATATTTCCTCGATGCATTTTTTCAGCAATTGATGCTGTTTACTGTGCTCGTTTTGTTGAATTGGTACATGAACAGAAAACTCCAAATTTTTCCACACTTCTTTGCTATGATCGAGTAAGTTCTTCTTATTGCAACCTTTCACAAAAAGTCTCACACAAAGAAAACTGAACATTATAATCTAAAGAGGTATTGTGTGGGTGGTTTAAAGCATGAACTTAAAAACCAAATGATTGAAACTTGAATCTTTGCTTTGCTACTCTCTGGCAAGTTATTTAACCTCTCTGTGCCTCAGTTTTCTTATCTGCAAAATGAGACCTGCTTTGCTTTGTTAGATTGTTAGGAGGATGAAATGAATCACTATATATTAGAGGATATTTGAATAGTGTCTGCTAATATAATGACACTCAAGGTTCAGCTACTAACTCAGCACTTCAGTTTACATGTTGTGTCATAGCTAGGACCTCATTTTTAACCATTGGTTTTTAAAATAAAACAAAACACTATGCCTCCCCTCTTCCTCCTTGCAGCAAAACAAAACAAAACAAAACAAAACAAAACAAAAATCCCCCCAAAACACAACCAAACCTTTATACATCCACATATACATAAAAGCAGGAAAGCCTTTCTGTGTGGTCATACTCAGATTTTGCATCTAGCCTTTTAAAAAATGCCTATTTTGTACTTTGGAAGTGTTATGTATATTATCTCACTTGCCTATTTTAAATATCAGCTTTGCCTTTGCTTACTGTCCACTCAACTGTTCATGTATGGCTGTTTCAGATGTTCTTATGTCATAATAGTGATAGCTTTTTCTTCTATCATATTATAAATCAGCTTCCTTTAAGAGTTTTGTTTTTGCTTGCTTAATAAATGTGTTATTTTCCCACAAATCTCTACAGTCTTCAAAAGTTGGCCAATATGAATATAAAAGGAGAAAATTGATCTAAATTTTGTTTATTATCATTTTCATAATCTTGTAATGTGTTCGGCTGGTTTTGATCTTGATTTTTTCCAACTCTCTTTAGGTTTTCTCTGACATAATTTACACAGTTGCCAGCTGTACTGAAAATGAAGCTAGTCGATATGGGAGATTTCTTTGTTGTATGTTAGAGACTGTGACCAGGTGGCATAGTGATCGAGCCACATATGAGAAGGTATGTGATTAAACTATAAACCTTTGTATTTTACCCATGTATTACTTCCCGTAATCTCTAGATGATTCGTGTGTGTGTGTCATGCATGTGTGTATGTGTGCTCATGTGTACACATGCATGTGCATGCACATGTGCATATATGTGTGTGTGCACTGGTCCTGGGCCTTGAACTCAGTGCCTGGGTGCTGTTCCTGAGCTTTTTTGCCTAAGGCTAGTGCTCTACCAGCTAGTACTCTAGAGCTCCACCTCTGGCTTTTTGGTGGTTGATTGTAGGTAAGAATATCACAGACTTTTCTACCTGGGCTCGCTTCATTTGAACTGTGATTCTCAGATCTCAGCTCCCTGAATAGTTAACATTACAGACATGAGCCACTTTGGTTCAATGGTTGGTTTTTTATTTTTTTCCTGGGCACTACTGTCCTTGAACTTTGCTGCTCAAGACTCTACCACTTTGAACCACAGCTCCACTTAGGTTTTCTATTGGTAAATTGGAGATAATAGTCTCACAGACTTTCCTGCCCGGTCTGGCATTGAATTGCAATCTTCAGACATCCTCCTGAATAGCTAGGATTGCAGGTATGAGCCACCAGCGCCCAGCTAGATGTTTTTTTTTTGTTTTTGTTTTGTTTTTGCGCCAGTCCTGGGGCTTGAACACAGGGCCTGAGCACTGTCCCTGGCTTCTTTTTTTGGTCAATGCTAGCGCTCTAATCACTTGAGCCACAGCACCACCTCTGGCCTTTTCTATATATGTGGTGCTGAGGAATTGAACCTAGGGCTTCATGTATGCAAGGCCACTCTACCACTAGGCCATATTCCCAGCCTGATGGTTTTTTTTTTTTTTTTTTTTTTTTGGCCAGTCCTGGGCCTTGGACTCAGGGCCTGAGCACTGTCCCTGGCTTCTTCCCGCTCAAGGCTAGCACTCTGCCACTTGAGCCACAGCGCCGCTTCTGGCCGTTTTCTGCATATGTGGTGCTGGGGAATCGAACTTAGGGCCTCATGTATCCGAGGCAGGCACTCTTGCCACTAGGCTATATCCCCAGCCCCTATGGTTTGTTTTTTTAAAAGGGAAGGTGAATTCAATATTAATTTGTAAAATGATGTTTAAAAGTACAATTAGAACATTGTTTTAAAATGGCAAATTTAATTCTGTTCCAATTTGACATTTTTAGTACCATTAAGATAAAGCTTACTGTGCTTACTGTCCAAATATGTATGTTTTTGTGTGGAATTGTTAATCTAGTGTACTTCAGTTTCAGCTTTGGCTATTTTTGGGGCATAACATGATTTTTTAAATTTAATTTTCTTATCAAGGCAATGTACAGAGGGGTTACAGTTACATACATAAGGTAGTGAGTACATTTCTTGTCGAATATTGTTACCCCCTCCCTCATTTTTCTCCCACTATCCCTCCCCCCAGTCCCCTGTATAACATGATTTTTAAAAGTGACAACCTTTCTTAGGAATGTGGAAACTATCCAGGATTCCTTACTATATTACGGGCAACTGGATTTGATGGTGGAAATAAAGCTGATCAATTAGATTATGAAAATTTTCGACATGTGGTTCATAAGTGGCATTACAAACTAACCAAGGTAAAAATATACATTCTTTGTGAGTAATCATTTTCTCTTCCTACTTGTATTTTTGTAATAATGCCTCATACAATGTTTGTTGTAGGCATCGGTGCATTGCCTTGAAACAGGCGAATATACTCACATCAGGAATATCTTGATTGTGCTAACAAAAATACTTCCTTGGTATCCAAAAGTTCTGAATCTGGGTCAGGCTTTGGAAAGAAGAGTACATAAAATCTGCCAAGAGGAAAAAGAGAAGAGGCCAGATCTATATGCATTGGCAATGGGGTAACAAAATTATACTTTATGTGATTTATGAGACTAGATTACAAAGGATTCTGAAGACTTTAAAATGTTTGATGGTGTTGAAGTTTATTTCCTGCTGTGTACTTCAGGAGATTATGAGAGATTATGTGATCATATTCCCACAGGCTGGTGAGAGTTGTCACTTCTGATGATCAACTTCCGGTCTATACTAGATGATAGTGTCAAAAGACATATGTAATATGTCTCAAATGAGAGGAAATTAATTTTAGCGTTATAGTTGGATATTGAGATCTTTAAGAACAAAAAGTTGAAAAGTCATCTCAGTTTAAAAATTAGTTTGAATTTTTTATGTATGGAATTAGTATTTTTCATAAAGATCTTGAATTTTTACTGAACGTTAACTTTTTTGTTCTCTGAAATAATTAGTAGAATGAGTAACTTGCTAATTTTACTCTTTTAAATCCCATGTTTGTACTGTTTGATTTGTGTTGTGTATATTTAAACACTTTGTGCGACTTTCAGCTACTCTGGGCAGTTGAAAAGTAAAAAGTCATACATGATACCTGAAAATGAGTTTCATCACAAAGACCCCCCTCCGAGGAATGCTGTTGCCAGTGTACAAAATGGGCCTAGTGGTGGGCCTTCTTCATCATCCCTAGGAAGTGCATCTAAATCGGATGAAAGCAGTACTGAGGAGACTGGTATGCTTACTTGTAGACACTTTTAAATAATACATTGAAATATTTTGTATCACATCACAAATGCAGTGTTGGTCGTATTAATTTTTTTATTCCCTAGGTAGGAACATTTAACTGTTCAGTAATTAGTTTGATGATTTTTTTCTAATTATCCTCTAATCATTTTGCTGTGAAATTGTAGTTTATTTATGTTTGGGGGCTTATTAAAGAAAGCCTTACTTTTATTTCAGATAAATCAAGGGAGAGATCTCAGTGTGGTGTGAAAGCTATTAATAAAGCTTCTAGTGCCACACCAAAAGGGAATTCAAGCAATGGAAATAGTGGCTCTAACAGGTAGGAGGAACACTGTGCCATATGTGTCCTAAATTCTTATCTGATGGGCCTCATTAACTATGAATAGAAGGGAGGTGGTAGTTGGCCAGTATTAAAGTCATGTTTGTTAGGCTTTACAATTTTGTATGTATCCCTGGGTTTATAATGGGCTTGTTAGCCTCCTAATACATTTCATATATTATGTTTCGTTTAATAGTCTTGTTTTCCTTTGCTGGTATATTCAAGGGAATGTAGGTGGTTAAGGCCAAAAATATTTTATTATAGAATGAGTGAATGCTGTAGGCAATCTAAATAAGGGAAGATAGCAGAAAAAAGTTTATATTCATTTGGTCTGTCAAGCTGGGAAACCTATTTCCTAAATGTAGCATCCTTAGTTGGCTTGTGGGGTAGATTTTGGCTTGTTAACTTGTTATCCACAAAGGGTATGTTGGTATGTAAAAAGAATCCAACAGTCATTTTAATTTTAATCATTTTCTTAATTGCTCCTCATGAGTTTTTATTTATTGATGAAATATTTCTTTTACTTGTTTTTGATACTACCCTTTAGCTTTTTTAAATCAATAAGAAACTTTATAGGATTTCTATCATGGGATATATTTTATGGTTAAAAATCTAATGTTTATATTCTTAAGCAGCAAAGCTGTTAAAGAAACTGACAAAGAAAAAGGGAAAGAGAAAGAAAAAGAAAAAAAAGAAAAGACTCCAGCTACTACTCCAGAGGCCAGGGTACTTGGTAAAGACGGTAAAGAAAAACCAAAAGAAGAGCGGCCCAATAAAGATGAAAAAGCAAGAGAGACCAAGGAAAGAACACCTAAGTCTGACAAAGACAAAGAAAAATTCAAGAAGGAAGAAAAATCTAAAGACGAGAAATTCAAAACAACTGTCCCCAGCACAGAATCGAAGTCTACTCAAGAAAGGGATCGAGAGAAGGAGCCATCCAGAGAAAGAGATGTAACAAAGGAAATGAAATCAAAGGAAAATGTTAAAGGAGGAGAAAAAACACCAATTTCTGGGTCCTTGAAGTCACCTGTTCCCCGATCAGATAATGCAGAGCCTGAAAGGGGTAAGTGTACTTTTCTTCATGTTCATTTACCTTTTGTTATATTCACGTATAGTCTTTTCTCCTCACTTTGAAAAATTTTCTAGAGATTTTTCTAGGGAAAAGAATACTTGATCTTAAAAATTGCTCATTTTTAAGCTGGGTGCCAGTGGCTGACTCTTGTAATCCTAGCTACTCAGTAGGAGGCTAAGAAGATCTTGGTTCAAAGTCAGCCAGGGGAGGAAAGTCCATGAGACTCTTATCCCAGTTAACGACCAAGTGGAGGCGTGCTGCTCAAGTGATAAGAGTGCCAGCCTTGAGTGAAAAAAAGCTAAGAGACAGGGCCCAGGCCCTGAGTTCAAGCCCCCAGGACCAGCACCAAAAAGCTGAAAAAAGTTGCACTTTTTTTTGTTGTTGTTTGTTTGTTTTTTGCCAGTCCTGGGCTTGTACTCAGGGCCTGAGCACTGTCCCTGGCTTCTTTTTGCTAAGGCTAGCACTCTGCCACTTGAGCCACAGTACCACTTCTGGCTTTTTCTATATATATGGTGCTGGGGAATTGAACCCAGGGCTTCATGTATATGAGGCAAGCACTCTTGCCACTAGGCCATATTCCCAGCCCCAAAAGTTGCACATTTTGAAATTGTTCAGAAAGACTGGAAATATATATTCTTGTTTCTTTTTGTCTGAACAGAACAGAAACGCCGCAAAATTGATACACATCCTTCTCCATCACATTCCTCCACAGTAAAGGTTAGTATAGCCTGAAGAAGGCAGCATCTTTATTAGGCTCACGTGTTTGGAATACCAGTGTCCTGACTTCCTTCAAGTCTTGTGCCAAGTATTCACTGAAGCCACTGAAGGTTTTATATTTCATTAGAAATGAATGTTTTTCTGTATTGGTGGACTGATATTTTTCCCATTGAGTATTTTTATTATAAAAATGTTAAAACTTCAAGGACCTAGCACTAATTTTCTAATGTATCAAGGTGCAAGAGAAATTTTACCCAGAAGTGCCTCACTGCTTTATGCAGTCTTTTTTGGAGTGCAATGGTAGCAGCAGCAAAAGAATATTTTCAGCAGAACGAAGCTATTTTTCGGCATAAATATCGAAGAATGTGTATTACTGAAGACTTCCTGGATGATTACAGGATTACACAAGATACCTCTGAATTCATCAAGCTTCTTGATGAGCATCATACCGATGTGCCTTCTAAGAAGGAGTCTTGAAAGGAGTTCCATTTTAAAGTCTCCTTGGTGATCAGTTCTCCTGTAGTTGTGTATATTCAGTGAGCATGCAGCTTCAGTTGTTCCTTCCCTTGGAGGTTTGTTTATACCCATTGGGTTCCCACCAAGTTGAACCTTGCGTTACGATAAAAGCAGATGTGACATCCAATCCTACTACCCAGCAAAGAGAAACCGCAGGCATTCAACTGCAGCACAAAATCGTGGGTGTAGCCTTCTTGAAGACTCAGGGTAGCCATTCCTTGCTCCATATTTAATTTTAATTCTAAAGTCATCTAATTTCATGGAATCTTTGAATTTGCAGTACGTTGAACTTTTGAAACTGTAAGTTACTAATTCTTCATCAAGAATGCTGTGGTGGAATACCATAGTTGATTTGTTTTTCTTCTTTTCTCTTTTCATTTTGATGGTTTTTTTTTCCTTGTTGGAGGTATGAAATTCAGCAATCATAGGAACTTTACAAAAAAGTGATTACTCTTTTATAGAATGTATGTTTTTTTTTACACTATAATGCCACGGAGTTATACCTAGAATGAAAATATTTATTTATTTTAGAGTTATAAGTAAAGTAAAATTAAAAACCTTCCAATTAAAAGACGACCATGAAAACTCAGTATTGTTCTTCAACTGTGACCTCCGTTATTTTAATCTTTTTGTGGAGAAAAATATTTTTGCTTTATGCTTTTAAAATTACTTATTATGAAATATGAAAAATGTGGCATTGACATTTATTTTTAACTTTCAGTCAGTGTAAAATTTTTCTTTCATACATAGAGTACATGTAATTTCCTTTTTTTTTAAACCATTACAATTCCATTACATGATTTTGTTTTTGTTTTTATTGTTGGTGTCCATATTACTAACGATATTATGGAATTTATCTTCACAAGGAGTAGCCGGTTTATTTCCAGGTCACAACTGTACTTCCCAAAGTTCCTCTGGGTTCTGAGAACTATGCCAGCTCACCTGTCATCTCCATTCATTTTCTACAGGACAGTCTCATCGAACTCAAGGAATCTTCATCAAAGGTTTGAGTCTTTTAAAATGCCTAAGTAAACAAAAAACCCTCCTTTTGTTTTGTAGATGACCTTTCCCTAGTAAATTCAGTAAGCTAGCATCACTTGAAAAAAAGTATTGTGATTAGAGCAGTCTGTATAAATTCCTATCACAAAAAAACAAATAGCAGTGATCTTTTTCAGAAAGATTGTTATAAAATGTGTGTGATGTGGCAACAGTTCTGTCATCTATATTTATTGGGTGTATAATGCATTCTCCTTTATGCTTCAAAATTTGGTATTACGCTTAAGTTTTGGGGCAGAAGGAGTTTAGGTACAGTAGACTTCTTTTAATTTTACAAAAAAACCCTGGCAAATTTGTTTTGTGAAATTAAAGGAGGACTATTTTCTGGCTGTTCTTAGACAACAAGAAAGTTATTTGCTGCATTCACATAACTTTTAGAAATGAAGTCCTATCATAGTCCACAAAATTCTTTATATCTCCTGCTGAGTTTTCTTTTTAGTAGTTGTAGCATAATTTCAGGAAGCATAGTAAATGTAAATTATGCCTCTGAAGGGAGCAATCAAATTGACAGTTGTGTTTGCATATTAATATTAATGTTCACCTATTCCTTTTCTTTCCTGAGTATTCAACTAAAAACAGTATGCAGTTTATGTATAGTTTGCTATTGTTAGTGCCATTTATTATATTACAAAATTTCTGCTCTCTTTTGACTTTGTACCTTGTCTCCTATTTTCTTCCTACTAAGTATGATTCTTTATTGATGGACTAGATGGAATTTTGAAACAGCCACTCAGTGTTACTGATTTTAGATCTATAACGTTTTTTAGGGAAATGTCTGTGGATCCTGGGCAAATAAGCACTGATTTTTTAACAGTTTAGATAAGCCAGTGTGCCTGTGCCCTAAAATGTAGCCCTGTCTTTTGAATAATTGTACTAATTGCAAAGTATCAGCCATATTTTGTGTGCTTTGTTTTAGAGTAAAACATTTTATTGCCTATATTAAGTGTGTATTGCAGTGTAGTAGGTCTTTATAACCATTTAATAATTGTATTTGTTGTAACCATCAATGGCTTATATGGGCTATTCATGGGTTAAGAGTCTTAATCTGTGAGTATTTCTGAAACATTTTAAGTAGTTTAAAACAGGCTACTAAAATTAACTTCATTTTCTTATCTTTGATGATGATTACCTTTCCTTCACATTTTGAAAGTCTTCTGAATAGGAACATTGTGTGAGATAATGTATGTTCATCTCACATCATGTTCATAACAGAGATGTGAAGTTAAATAGGGCAGATGGTAGTGTCTTTTTAATAAATGAAAGATAAAAAGGTTTTCAGCCTCTCCTAGTGGGTGGCATACAACTTGTTAGTACCAAAATGTAAAGGAAAGTTTAGGTTCATCAGCATTAGCAACAGTAGTTGAAAGGGTTCCTAGCTCCAATGATGGGCCTTCCTTCCTTCCTTCCTTCCTTCCTTCCTTCCTTCCTTCCTTCCTTCCTTCCTTCCTTCCTTCCTTCCTTCCTTCCGTCCTTCCTTCCGTCCTTCCTTCCGTCCTTCCTTCCGTCCTTCCTTCCGTCCTTGGGCATGAACTCAGGGTCTGGGTGCTGTTCTTGAGCTTTTGTGCTCAAGGCTAGCTCATTAACATTTGAGCCACAGCTCTGGATCTGGCTTTTTATAGTTAATTGGAGATAAGAGTATCTTAAACTTTTCCTGCTCAGGCTGGCTTCGACTCACAATCCTCATATCTCAGTCTTCCTAAGTAGCTAGGATTACAGCTGTGAGCCACAATGCCCAGTTTATCTTTTTTTTGTGGGGGGGGGGGCGTGTACTGTGGCTTGAACTCAGGCCCTGGGCACTGTCCCTGAGCTCTTTTTCTTTCTTTTTTTTTTTTTGGGCCAGTCCTGGGCCTTGGATTCAGGGCCTGAGCACTGTCCCTGGCTTCCTTTTTGCTCAAAGCTAGCACTCTGCCACTTGAGCCACAGCGCCACTTCTGGCCGTTTTCTGTATATGTGGTGCTGGGGAATCGAACCCAGGGCCTCATGAATACAAGGCAAGCTCTCTTGCCACTAGGCCATATCCCCAGCCCAGCTGAGCTCTTTTTCTTTTGCTCAAGGCTAGGGCTTTACCACTTTGACCCACAGCGCCACTTTTGGTTTTCTGGTGGTTATTTGGAGGTCTCATGGACTTTCTTGCCCAGACTAGCTTTGAACAATAATTCTCAGATCTTAGCCTCCTTTAGTAGGCAGCACTACGTGTGTGAGCCACCAGCACCCAGCTTTTTTTTTTTTTAAGCGATTTATGTCAGTTTCTCCACCTAAAAAATTATTTCTGGTCATTTAAAATTCAATATATTTATCTCACATGTAACCAGAATATTTTGAATATGGCATATAAATATGCTACTAAAATTATGTGACTCATACCACTTTTCATATTTAGTGAACTACGTTTAATGTAATGTTTGACAATAAGATTAGATATTCACTAACCATTTGAAATGAATCTTTAAGCTTTTGAACTCTGGTAAACTGTCCTGAGTACTGATTTGTATAGTACCTGATGTTGCATTTTAATGTTTCTAGGAAATTTAATAGAATTGAATACCTTGATACAAACTTTTTAAAAATCAGGCTTTAGTCTCTAAAATTGATTACCTATACTCTCACTGTTTCTGAGCTGTTACCCTGTAGACTCATAGCAGAACTTTTTTTTTTCCTGCCAAAGGCCATTTGGATATTTATGTATAGGTTGTACAAAATTATCAATACAGGCAGACAGCATGGGCAGAGCTGACTAGAAGCATATAAGAAGCATACTTTTCTATCCCATCATCTATTGAATATTTTTGCAGGCCTTACACAATCCAGCCTGTGGGCCAAAGAGTTCTCCACTCACTCCTGTTAGAGCTTTTGGAACATGTGTCTGTTTTTCTTGCTATCTTGACAATTATACATATAAAATTATTTTCTTGCTTTATTGTGACCTTTTATTTATTTTTATTTTTATTTTTTGGCCAGTCCTGGGGCTTGAACTCAAGGCCTGAGCACTGTCCCTGGCTTCTTTTAGCACTCTGTCACTTGAGCCACAGCGCCACTTCTGGCCATTTTCTATATATGTGGTGCTGAGGAATCAAACCCAGGGCTTCATGTATCCGAGGCAAGCACTCTAGCCACTAGGCCACATTCCCAGCCCCTATTGTGACCTTTTAGTTATGCTATATTTTTATTACTTGCTAGCTTCAGTTTTAGCCCACAGGAAAAAAAATCACATAGATTTTTCTTTTTAAAAATTTTTTAGTACCTATAAGTAGTTGCACAAAGGGGTTGCTATTCCACAAAGCAGTTTATGAATACTGTGCATTTTGGTGTGTGCATCTCCTTCAATATTCCCCCTTCCTCCCCTTTTTATGAATTTTGTGGTATATACAATGAATTGTTGACTGTATTCTTTTTCCCTTCCTACCTTCATTCATCTACTTCCCCTCTCCTTGCTCTGTTCCTTTTGTAAGTACCCATTTCCTGGTGCCTTTTTTTTTTTTTGGATTTGGCTTTGATTTATTCTTTCTAAAGGATTATATTATTTGAGCATTCCACAGAATCTATTATACTTCAATCAATTCATTTGTAACCACTTGCATGCCACCTATAAGTGTCACTTGTAGATTTTTTTTTTAACCAGACCTGAGGCTTGGACTCAGGGCCTGAGCATTGTCACTGGCTTCTTTTTGCTCAAGACTAGCACCCAACCTCTTGAGCAACAGTGCCACTTCTGGCCTTTTCTGTTTATGTGGCGCTGAGGAATCGAACCCAGGGCTTTATGCATGCTAGGCAAGCACTCTACTGCTAAGCCACATTCCCAGCCCTCACTTATCTATAGCAACATTCTAGCTATAAACAAACGAGTGAAACCATGCAACTTTAGTTTCTCCAAGTCTGGCTTATTTCACTTAACATAATTTTTTCCAGGTCTTTCCATTTTCTTATGAATGGTATAATAGTATTCTTTCTAATGGATGAGTAATATTCCATTGTACGTATACACCACATTTTTTTGATCCATTCGTAAACTGTTAAAGAAATAACAACTAATAAATGGGCTAATGAGGTAAAGAGAGACTTCTCAGAAGAAGTAAAAATGGCCAATAGACAAATGGAGAGATATTCAACATCCCTAGCCATAAAGTAAATGGAAATCTAAACAACAATGAGATTCTACCTCACCCCAGTTATAATGGCCATTATCAATAAAAGTAATAATAACAAGTGCTGGCCAGGGATGTGGCCAAAAGGCATCTCTATTACACTGTTGGCGGCAATGTAAGTTTGTTCAACCACTCTGAATTAGTACTATTGGAGGGTCCTCAAAAAAGCAAAAATAGAACTAACTACCCTATGATCCAGCAATTCCACTCCTGGGCATTTATCCAATAGAGCACAAACAAGGCTACAGTAAAACTACTAGCAAAACCATGTTCATTGCCGCACTATTTACCATAGTCAATACATGGACTCAGCCCAGACCTTGCTTTTTGAAATACTAGGATTTGAATTTAGTGCTCTCTCTCTCTCTCTGTTTTTCTCTCTGTGTCTCCCCCTTCTTTGTCATCGAGGTGAAACATTTTAATGTGTATTGCAGTTTTGTTTTTTGTTTTTGGTACCAGTTCTGGAGCTTGTGAACTCAGAGCCTGAGGTGCTGTCAGATCTATGCTGGATCTTAGGTGTCTGTCTTTTGTCTTCTGAGAGTTTCTACAATGTGGTTAATGTAGTTCAGTCAGTTACTACCACAGGGCTTTCTTTGCTGGCCCAGAAATCTCTACCATCTTCAATTTCTGATCTGTTGAACTGGCATCTCTGGCTTCCCTTGCAGTTCTGCAGGGTTGGTGTGAGAATAACTAGTTGTTGAGTAATGTGTTAGGAAAGATGCCGAGTGATATCACTCAGCTGCAGCATTATGTACTTCTTTCTGTATACAAGGATTTGAGCTTGCAGGTGAGATTCATTAAAGGGAGGAAAAATCTTCAAAAAAATTTTTAGCTCACTCTCCACCCCAACTTTCAACTGTTGTATTTCTACATTTGGCCAGTTACGTTAGAAAATGTAGCAATCCCAATAGCTGCATGTGATGACAAAACATGTTTAAAGTGTGCTCTGTTGTATGAGCCTAAACTTTTGTTGTCTTTAAGTAGCTGTACAAAGGAGTTGCTACTCAATAAAGCAGTTTATTAATACAGTACATATTTGGGGGGGTGTTGTAGGATTTGAACTTGGGGCCTGGGTGTTATCCCAGAGCTTTTTGCTCAAGGCTAGAGTTCTACCACTTTGGGCCATACCTCTGCTTCTGGTTTTTGAGTGGTTAATTGAACTTTTCTGGCAGGGTTGATTTCCACCTGTGATCCTCCTGAGTAGCTAGAATTACAAGTGTGAGCCACTGGCACCCGGCCTACAATGCATCTTGATCAAAATCACCCCTTCCATCTTTGTCCCCCATCCCTCCCAAACCTACCCCTTCCCTCAGTTTTCTTAATTTTGTAGATACACAAAATCCAACAATGCTGCTCTGAACAAATCATTAACTTTATTTGGCAAATGTGTATTTAGTGCTCACTGTGTGTAAGAATGTAGGGGAAATACATAAAAGCACGAAAGGCATTTTGGCTTTTTGAAATTAGTAGGGAATACTTATCACAAAAAGATATAGTGCAAGGGTTTATTGGAATGTGAATTACAGAGTTGAGGATAGTTTAAGAATTGATGGCTATTGACCTGTCTTTGAAGACAAGTAGGTTTTAAAGAGATTAAAATAAAAGTAAGTACCATTCTAATACGTAGAACTGCCAGAAAGGACTAGAGTTAGAGAACAGTGATAGGAAGAGCACGTAATTCAATCATTTGGTTGTGGAATGGTAGCTAGAATTGTGACATGATTTTGGAGAACTTGGGATGCCTAAAGTAAGAGTAAGCAATCCATTCAGCAGATAGTGAAAAACTGCTTTGAGTAAAAAGGTGTGACCATGACTGTTTTGGAAGGGTAGTAAGAAGGAATTGAATTGGGTATTTTATTTATTTATTTTTTTTGGGGGGGGGGGGAGGTCATGGGGCTTGAACTGTGAGCCTGGGCACTGTCCCTGAACTCCTTTTGTTCAAGGCTAGCACTCTACCACTTGAACCACAGCTCCAGTTCTGGCATTTTCTGTGATTAATTGGAGATAAGATTCTCACAGACTTTATTGCCTGGGCTGACTTTGAACTGTGACCCTCAGGTCTCAGCTTCCTGAATAGCTAGGATTACAGGCGTGAGCCACCAGTACCTGGTGAATCGGGTACATTTCTAAACCAAAAAAAATTGATTGTGTGTCAGTTGAGTCATTTGACTTTTTATGTCAGGAATGAAATGCTTCAATATTTGTGTCATAATCAAGTCCTAGAAAAGTTCTTAATTCTTTGTGATACAATTCAAGCAGGGACACAAGAAAATGTCATTCATGTGTGTGGATGTTTGCATGCATACAACACCCCAACTTTTTTTTATGGTTTTGCTTTTACTGGGAAAAATGAAGCAGTACTTTCTGTAAAGAATTCTTCTGAGTATTGCAATAATATTTTATTGATATTTATCTTTTTAGTATAGAGAATAATATTACCTTAAGAGATGATAGATTCTAAAAATCTTTTGTAATTAAAGAGATGCCCATCAAGAGTATATTTTAGACACATACTTTGATAACTATCATTCTTTTGCTCTTTGGTAGTAGTAAACACTTATCATTTTTAACCACTTCTGCATTGCTATGGCATTATTTCTGAGCCAATTAAATAGAAAATGTCTTGTGGTATTTAATCTCAAACCAATGGCTCTTTTTATTCCTTTTGTATCAAAAGATTCTTTCATGTCAAAACATTTGACTTTTACTCTTCATTTTTGAAGTATATCTAGAATTTTAAAGTCATAAACTCTGTATTGTTGCCCAATACTTTGTATCAAATTATATATAAACTTGTAGTATAATTGTAAATGCTATAAAATTAGGTATCAGATTATTCCCTGACTACTTCCTAAATAATAGTTTTTATGGTTGATTTCCATATTGTCTCTCAAGTATTTAGCCTTAGAATGTCCCTAATGATTGGCTTTAACTTATTTTTATTGCCTGTATACTTCTTGACAAAAGAAAGGATAGACGCAGTAGTTTAATCACTTTCTCCTGACAGAGTACATTTTTGACCCATTTAGAACACAATCAATTCTGATTATTTGATAGAATTGGAGTCTTTTTGGAAGAAGAGAATATGTAGCAGTGTTTATATTTGTAAAAGTTAATTTAGAGTGATTATTGCTTTGGGTTTATACTGAGACAGAAAGGACTTATTAGTAAAGTCATAGCTAGATTTTATTTGTATGCTTTTCCTCACTATTACTGACTACCTAGGAGTGGATAGTAAAAGTTCATAATTGAGTTGAGATTTGTATTTTGTTTTTTTCTTTGGAGACAGTCCAGTCACTCAAGTTTTTACATATATTTTCTTGTAATGGTGGTCATATGTCTTTGTAATGGAGTGATAAGATGAACTCTAGCTTGTGAATTCACTAAGGAGTCTCAATTGAGGCTGTAATGAACTGATTGAGTTTGAATGGGAATTAAATAAGGCCATGAATATTTTTATTATTTGTACCATACTCTTTTTATTTTGCCTCTCATACAGAGAGCTGACGAATTCTGACTTCATGTGTTTGTCTTTCACTTAATAAAACCACAAGATGCCAATACTGGAAAACTAATAATCTTTAGTAATATTGCCTTAATTTAACAGCTCTACATTAATCATACTCCTCCACCAATATCCAAGAGTAAGGAGAGAGAAATGGACAAGAAAGAGTTGGACAAGTCAAGGGAAAGATCCAGAGAAAGAGAGAAAAAAGATGAAAAGGACAGGAAAGAGCGGAAAAGGGTTTGTAATTTTCTTAAATTAGTTTGGAAAGCTCCTTATCATGTATAGTAGTATGCTTATTGCTTTTTAAAAATTACTAGTTAATTCTGTAGCAGTCTGTGTCAGGTTTTAACTGGTATTTTCACACGGAAGTGTGTTTGCATCTTCTACAGTAATAAGGATCTTCAGCTTAGTAATCTCTACCAGCTCTGCTTATCTATCTTTCATGCCATTTTACCAAGTATGTGAAACTATCGCAAATATTCTCCAATTCTAGTTAGCTGTGTCTTTCTTGTGTAAGAATAATTCTTTATAACAACAAAAAAACTTAAACTTGTGATCAATGTAGTTCACAATTCTTGATTCTAGGATCACTCAAACAATGACCGTGAAGTACCACCGGACTTAACCAAGAGGCGGAAAGAGGAAAATGGCACAAGTAGGTGGACTTACTGATACCTTGGAAGCAATCGTCAAAGTGAATTTGAAAAGGCTTTCATGATCCTCTTTTGTAATTTTAGTGGGGGTTTCAAAACACAAAAGTGAAAGTCCCTGTGAGTCTCCTTATCCAAATGAGAAAGACAAGGAAAAAAATAAATCAAAATCTTCAGGCAAAGAAAAAAGTGGTGACTCATTTAAATCTGAGAAGATGGATAAACTATCCTCCGGTGGCAAAAAGGTAAATTATGAGCACAAACAGTCTATCTTTTCTTTAAAAAACATTGACTCTTCTAGGAAAAGCAAGAAGAATTCTACCCACTATGTAATTTACAGAATTGTAACCCCCCTGTACAACACAATAATAACAATAAAACTATTTTTAAAAGACGACTCTTTAAAAGCTTTGCACATATTTTTTGTCCTAGTCAAGTAGCCTTTTTAAAAATTATTAGGAGATGGGAAGAGGGCATACTGGGGGAAGGGCAAATTGTTTGGGGGAATTTGAACCATATCAATTCTAAATGCTGAGAAGCTAGGGTTACTATACCTCTGAATTTCTTTTCCTCTTTCATTCCTATATACTTTAGTTTTTTGTGATTTAACCTTTCTTTGTATTTTCCTTTTTTTGTCTACTTAAAATTCTTTGCATTTAATTTCTTTATTTTTGAGATTAAAGTGAGATTAGACATATTAAAAATATTGAAATATATTTACCCTTTCAGTGTCAAAAAGTCTTAAACATGATGAAATATTTTATCTGAACAAGCTCATTTGTTGGAAACTTGCATTTGCTTATGAAATTAGGTATAAGGTATATTTTCTATATTACATTGATAGGAATAGGCTGCTGCTTCTCAATGTTGCCAGTCCTGGCTTGAACTCAGGACCTGGGAACTGTCTTGGAGTTTTTTGCTCAAAACCAGTGCAACACTTGATCCACAGATCCACTTTCAGCTTTTTGGTAGAGTTTATTGGATATAAGACTCTCATGGACTTTCCTGCCTTATAGGCATGAGTCGCCGGTGCCCAGCCCTCATACATAGTTTTCTAATTAGAGCAACATTCATGTAATAGAAAATTAACTGCTTAAAAGTATACAATTTGTATGAATACCTGTGGCGTACACCTATAATCCTAGCTACTCAGGAAGCTGAGATCTGAGGATCAAGATTCTGAGCTGGCCTGGTTAAAAAAGTCTATGGGACTATCATTTCCAGTTAGCCACCAAAAAGCTGGAAGTGAAGCTATGGCTCAAGTGGTAGAGTGCTAGGTAGAGTGCTAGCCTAGAGCAAGGTAGCTCAGGGGAAATATACAACTCAGCAGCATTTAGTATATTCATAACATTATATGCAGTTTTATATGTCTGATTCCAAAACATTTTAGTTGTCCCAAAGGAAAAGCCTTTACTCATGATAACTATAAATCCCCACATCTCCTTCCACTAACCCTGGACAACTACTGATCTATTTGTCTCTGTGGATTTATCTGTTTTTAAAATTTCATATAAATGTAATTTTACAATAATAGCGCCTTTTGCATTTGTCGTTTTTCACTTGGAAGAATGTTTTTGAGGTTCTTTCATGTTGTAGTATCTTATTATTGCACTTTATTTTTATTATTCTATTATGTGAATGTAACACTTTGACCATTTGTCAGTTGCTAGATTTTTAGGTTGTTTCTATCCTTTTGGCTATTGTGAACAGTGCTGCTATGAAATATTTGTTTGGATATCTATCTTTAATCCCACCCAAGAAATGAACTTTTGGGTTATATAATTTATGTTTAACTTTTTGAGGACCTGTCAAGCTATTTTTCCATAGCGCCTCGGCTGTCTGTACAATTATTTTTCTTTTCTTTTCTCTTCTTTTCTTTTCTCTTCTTTCTCTCTTTCCCTTTCCCTTTCTGTGTCTCTCTGTCTCTCTCTGTTTCTCTCTCGTCTTTTTATCTCTGTGTCTTTTTATCTCTCCCTCCCTCCCCTCCTCCCTCCCCTTCCCCCCTCCCTCCTTTGTCCTTAAGCTTAAACTTAGGGCCTGGGCAATGTCCTGAGATTTTTGCTCAAGGCTGGTGGCTCTACCACTTGTGCCAGAGCTTTACTTATGTTTTACTTCTAGTAGTTAATTAAACCTAAATGTCTTATGGACTTTCCTGCCCTACTGGTTTCAAAATGCCATCCTTAGATCTCAGCCACCCAAGTAACTAGAATTAGAGATGTGAGTCACTGATGGCGGGCTTATAATTTATATTTCTATCAGCAGTTTATGAGGTTGTAAATTTTGTATGTCTTTGTTAAGATATACAAATGGTATCCAGGCGTATCTGGATACTAGACTCACATATGATATATTATTCCCTTATGCCATTACTGGGGCTAGAACTCAGGAACTTGTGATCTTGCTCAGATTTTTCCCTCACAGCTGGAACTTTACCATTCAAGTGATGCCTCCAGTCTAGCTTTCTTGCTGTTTTATTGGCAATAGAGACAATCTGTTAGATTTTTTCTGTCTGCTGCTGTTTGTGAACTGTGATCTGCATATCTGAGTTTGGCATGAACCACTTGTGTTCAGCTATGATTTTGTGATATTTTCTCCTATTCCATAGGCTGTTTTTTCACTTTCTCCATAGTGTCCTTTAATTCATGGACATTTTACTTTTGGTAGTCAACTGAATCTTCTTTTGTATGTACTTTTGATGTCATATTAGGTTTTTTGAAAAAAGCTATGGCTGGTGGGTGGTAGAATGTTGAGCTGATTTTTTAATACTTGGTTTTCAGTGTCCCAACTAATCCACCATTCCTTATAGGAGTCCAGGCATGATAAAGAAAAGATAGAAAAGAAAGAAAAACGGGACAGTTCAGGAGGAAAGGAAGAGAAGAAACAATATCCTTTTCATCTTAATTTCAATCACTATGAGGAAATGTTTGCAATATGAAGGAACCTTTGTTTAATATGTGATATAAAATACTTAGGAATTTATTAGATTGAAAACAGTATTTCCAGATCATTCTCTCAATGATATGAAATCTATCAAATGAGAAACTTGGATCATCTTGTTTTTTAGTTATTATGTATTTGTTTATTTTTGCCAGTCCTTGGTCTTGAACTCAGGGCCTAGGCATTGTCCCTGAGCTTTTTCTGTTCAGGGCTAGCATTCTACCACTTGAGCCCCAGCTCTGCTTCCCATTTTTGGTGGTTAATTGGAGATAACAGTCTCATGAACTTTCCTGCCCAGACTGGCTTTGAACCATGATCCTCAGATCTCAGCCTCCGGATTACAGGCGTGAGCTAACAGCACATGGCATGATTTTTTTAAATTTGCATAGTGACTGAAATATTTCATACCACAAAAGAATTTATAGTCCTCAATCCTGTACTGTCTACAAGATGAAGAAAAGGAACATGGAACCTCTTGGGCTGTGATAAGGTAAGTCAAAAAAGGTAAAATGATTTGACAGACCAGCAAAGACTGATAGAATTTCGGGTTCTCAGGCTAGTCAGTGCCAATTAGGCCTGGAAGCTGAAAGATTATACTAAAGTAGGACAGTGTTCTTCCCTGTCCTAAAGTTGTTTTCCCTTAATTTGTCATCTACTCATAAGTCCTCGGACAAGCACAGATAATGAAGACTTTCAATCAAGGTGAGTCTTCTCTCACCTCCTTTTCATTAAAAAATATAAAGTGAGGTCTGATAATGATGAAACCTAACATTCAGTCTCTTAATGTTGAAAAAAACATTTTGCAAGTTTCAGCTACTTGAATTTTTCACTGTGTTTGTTTAAAGATAAATATGCTGTTTCACTTTAAGGACACTGATTAGCTTTAGGAGCTTATGAAGTATCAAGATGTGTTTAGGAACATCTGGCTTTCTCTACACTGTTTATCTCTACCTTTTCTGAATAATTAATTACACTTTAAAAGTTCCTGTAGTCCTGTACGTTTTGGTGGTATTTGCAGTTATAGACAAACTGAAATTAAGAGGTTAAGTTAAAGATGCTCATGGAAGTTGTAGACAACAAACTCAGCCTTTAGCTTTCTCTGTTCTTTTTACATTTCTTTCTTTTTTTTGGCCAGTCCTGAGCCTTGACCTCAGGGCCTGAGCACTGTCCCTGGCTTCTTTTTACTCAAGGCTAACACTCTGCCACTTGAGCCACAGAGCCACTTCTGGCCGTTTTCTATATATATATGTGGTACTGAGGAATCGAACCCAGGGCTTCATGTATACAAGGCAAGCACTCTACCACTAGGCCATATTCCCAGCCCCTCTCTGTTCTTTTTGACTTTATATGTAGATGTGTTATCTAAATACTTTTTGTGTGTGTTTCTGGACCCCTCCCCCCTTTTGCTATTGCCCATGTTTTGCAAAACCAGAAAGAAAGTCTGTAGTTTCAGTACTAGAATTTAAATACACAACTTAGTTTTGCTTTATGTCAGATGTATTATAGCCATCTTAAATAATTTCCATGTCCATTTTAGTAGACAGGTATTCAGATCCAAAGTATTCTTTTGAACACTTAAAGTCAGTGACTAAATAGTTATTGTCTTTTATGTGTGTGAGTGTTTTTGGACTATTTTTTCTCCAGAATTTTGTTGAGAGATATAATTGGTAAATGAGAATGTTATATTTTTGAATAGTCTGTTGGCGATGCTTTAAGGTACTTTAGGGATGTTAGAATGACTTGCCCTGTCTGTTAATGGTTCTGCATAGACATATTTGGAGCTTTTGACTCTGACTTTTTTTTGGTCTGAGTCCAGGACTCGAACTCAGTATCTGATGATTTTGCTCATTGGCTGACCCTCTACCATCTGAGTCACACTTCCAATGCCTTGACTCAGATTTTTTGTTTTTGTTTTTGCCCATCCTGGGGCTAGAACTCAGGGCCTATGTGCCGTCCCTGAGCTTCTTTGTGCTCATGGCTAGTGGTCTACCACTTGAGCCACAGTACCATTTCTGTTACTCTGTTTTTATAGCCTATTTTCTTGTTTTTACTGTCACTTCTTAATGATATTAAGTATGTACTTAATACTATTAGCTGCTCCTGATCCTTTTTGAAACAAAATACTTAGTCAAGGCTATTTATAGTTGTTTACATTAAAAGAGAAATTCTGAAAGCTGTTGAAGTGTGTATGGAGACTCTTAAGGTGTGAGTTTTGTTGTACTTATTTTGCTTTATAACCAAAATAAATGGGACAAAATGTTGAGGTTACCAGTCAGGTGAGGAGTATGCCTTTTCTGCTGTTATTCTGGGCTTATTATCTGAGTTGTAGAGTGGGATAAACAATTATGAAAAACCATTTAGAATATAATCCTTATTTTAGTTAGAAAGATTACAAAGAAATCTTAATTCTAGTTCTCACCTGTTATTCTCTGGTGAACTCTTATTCTTTATTCATTTTTTAAAATTCCTCATTTTGCTTCCACATATTATCTATTAGAAAACCAAAAGCTCTCTCAGATTTTCATTAGGAATGGCTTATCGTAGTTACTGTTCTCTTTTCACTGTGATTTTCATACATCTGTCTTTATTTTAGTAACTCAGTTCTTTTTTTTTTTTTCCGGTTGGTCAGGGGGCTTGAACTCGGCCTGGACACTGTCTCTGAGCTTTTCTGCTCAAGGCTAGCACACTACCACTTTGAGCCACAGCTCCATTTCCAGTTTTTTTTTTGTGTGTGTGGTTAATTGGAGACAAGAGTCTCACAGACTTTCCTTCCTGGTCTGGCAAACCACAATCCTAAAATCTCAGCCTCCTGAGTAGCTAGGATTACAGGTGTGAGTCACCAGTGCCTAGCTAATTTCATTCTTATGTGAAAATTTTGCTACATATTTGAATTTCTCTTACACTGGTAATGCGTTTGTACCTTCTCTTTATAAGCCTGAGTAGTAATCTTAATTTTCTTTTATTTTTTTTAAATTAAATTTTATTGACAAGGTGATCTACAGAGCTAAACTTAATCTTCAAGTGTCAAAGAATTGTCCAGAACTATTTGTTTGGCTGGTGATCTTGAAGCAAAACTTTTAAAATTGAATTCAGTTATCTTGTTCTTTCCCAGATGTCCATTTTGTAGAAACATTTAGCTTGATGTTTACCTTAATTTGATTTGCTTAGTGACAACTGTGCAGTATATTTTTAGGCAGATTATTTTGTGAAGTATAAGTTGACTTTTTTTTTCTGGCTGTCTCTGGTTGTCTTCTGCCTGCCTCTTTGTATTTAAGTTTTCTTCTGGAGTTGCTCTTACTTATGTACTTTTCCTTCAGAGCGCTCACTATTTCTGATCAGTATTTTGTACCTGTAGACTGCTTCTAAATGTGCTGCTTGTGCTCCCCCTTTTAGCTTATTTTCTATGCTGTAAGGGAAGAGAACTGCTTAACATATGTTATGATTATTGCCATGATTATTGTCATAAACTGGGCACCAGTTGCTCACGCCTGCAATCCTAGCTACTCAGGAGGCTGAGATCTGAGGATCATGGTTTGAAACCAGCCTGGGAAGGAAAATTATGAGGCTTTTTATCTCCAATTAACTACCAAAATGCCAGAAGTAGAGCTTTGGCTCAAGTGATAGAGCACTACTAGCCTTGAGCACTAAAGCTCAGGACATTGCCCAGGCCCTCCCGGTACTTGCACACAAACAAAGTTATTACAAATTTTTATAACATTATGGTTGGTTTTTAGAATAGTCCTCCCCCCCCCCCCCCACACACACACAGGGACTATATACAGAAATGACACACGCATCCTGATGTCAGAACCATTGAAAGAATCACAATAGGGCTGGAGGCATGACAAACTGGCAAGCACAGAGTTCTGAGTTCAACCCCTAGTAAGCACCCAATATAGTGAAAAGATCACCCAAGAATTAAGAAACTTTTGCATACGAATATGACCCAGATTAAAATCCTTTAAAATCTGTGTTCTTGTCCTGTCTCCTGTTTTTTAATTGCACAGTGTTTCTGCTTATTTTCTGCATCTTGTTATCTGTGGAGTCTGTGTAAATTTATCTTTCATCTCCTTGGTTTAGTCTCTTGAACATTATTAGCTTATTGAACATTATTAACTTTTATTTGACTTAATCTTTAAATGCCCTGTCTCTTCAAATTTTCATGTAAGAACCATCCTTTGGCTCTTCAGTTTAAATTTTCTAGGTCCATCACTAACCTCCAGGTACAAACTCTTACCTTTAAACTACGGCTGCAAATTCTTATTCCTTTGGTCAAACTATTATTTGTTAGGTATACATTCTTAGACTGATACAAAGTGTTCATTAAAAAGTTGATTGCCTTCAACAAGCAGAAGAATTGACAAATACAATTCTCTTGAAGATCTGGAACATATGGCAACATTGTTTTGATTTCTGTATAGTAATAGTCAAACCTGTTTGTGTTGTTCCTCTAGAGCAAAGGCCATCCAACCCACAAAGGTATTTACCTCTATCAGTCTCCACTTAGTGCTCTTCATATGTTTCTCTTACACTCTTAGTTCCTGTAGTCAACTGATTTTTGTTATTCCAAAATGGAATTGTTTGCCTCCCTTCAGCCCACATTGGGAAACTGACCTTAATTTTCAGATTCCTAATACTAGGAATGCATTTCCATTTGTAGACAGAGTGTTTGACTGAATGTATTCCTCATTAGCCATTTTGTTGTTGTCAGTTGTGGGGCTTGGGTGCTGTCCTTGAGCCCTTTTGTTCAAAGCTAATGCTTTACCTCTTTGAGTCACAGTTCCAATTTCAGTTTCCTGGTTAACTGGAGACAAGTTTCATGGACTTTTCCTGCCTGGGCTAGAATCAAGATTCTCAGATCTCAGCTTCTTTAGTAGCTAGGATTACAGGCATGAGCCACAAGCACCCAAGGAAGCTATTGTTAGATTAAAAGGGTAGACACAAACTCTTTTTGTCTTTACCATCTTTTGTACACACTGCAATTATAGGACATATGGTTCTATACTCTTATACCATAAATGTGTCCTTGTTGTGGACAGGAGGAATTTATTACTCCTTCTCTTGAAGGTAGACCAGTAAGTGGTTCACTTAGGTACAGTTTTTAAAAAAATCTCCAAGTATGAACTGTTATGAAAGGTTCTTGTGCTACATTTGCCCTTGAGTGTGACTATCTTCTGTGCTGTTTACTCTGAAAAACATCCTTGAAAACAATTTAGATTCATCTCAACAATGTCTCAGTTTTAACTGTTACATTTTATCCACATGGAGCACTGTTTTATACACACAGTTACTCAGAAACTCTATTTAATATAAGAGAGCACATGAAGGCATAACTCCTAGCTTCCCCACAAAAGTTCTTTGACTTTTTAAACATTAGTTTTAACCATCCGTGGTGTGTGTGTGTGTGTGTGTGTGTGTGTGTGTGTGTGTGTGTGTGTGTGTGTTTCTACTTTGTGTCTGTGTAAGAGAGGCATAGGAAACAAACACCAGGATTAGGAAGTCTGGATAATTTCAAAAAGTAATGAAGTGTAGGGAGCACAGTTTTGGGATGTCTCCTTGGAGATGAAGCCATTTAACCATGAGTTAGCTATTATTTCGGCAGGCTTCTATTTTATAGTTCTTAAGTTTTTCTGTTGATAAAAAGTTGTTTCATAAGAAATCTACGAGCTACTGAAATGTATTTGGACGTTTGTAGGTGAATTTGACAATAAAATTTAAAAGTGCTATTGTATTTTTAAAGACACCCTTCTGATATGAAAGCTGATTTATTTGCCCTTTCTTTCTTTCTTTCTTTCTTTCTTTCTTTCTTTCTTTCTTTCTTTCTTTCTCTTTCTTTCTTTCTTTCTTTCTTTCTTTCTTTCTTTCTTTCTTTCTTTCTTTCTTTCTTTCTTTCTTTCTTTCTTTCTTTCTCTCTCTCTCTCTCTCTCTCTCTCTCTCTCTCTCTCTTTCTTTCTTTCCATACTAGCTGTCTTCAGAACATCTTATTACTTAAGAGTTACTTCTTGTTGTCATACTTCTTTAGAATACAGGGAATTTTGTACTGATTGTGTTCTGAACCCCGGACAAAGAGGAAGATAGGATGGAATGCAGGGAAATGACTATGTACGGGACCCATTTTTGGCAAAAAGAAAAATTAAGGAGCTCCAGATGATTATTAATAAAAAATTATGTTCGTAGATACACATTACCAATACAGTTCATAGCATCAACACAGTACAGAGGCGTGCATACGTGCTTTGCGTGCGTGCGTGCGTGGCGTCTGTTTACGTGCTAGGCGTGTGTGCGTGCATGGTGGCGGCAGAGAAGAATCGCAGTAAACAGCTGAAGTAGAAGATAATTCTGGGAAACTTCAATCCTAAGTAGGAAAAACAAATCTCTGTGCCTATTACATCTAGAAACTTGACGTTTCTTGCATTTTCCAGTGGTTAAAGTGGCAGGTTTTTTTGGTTTTGTTTTGTTTTTTGTTTCTAAATATAAGCGAAAGAAAACAATATGGAAGACTATTGCAGGTAATGTATAAACCCAATGCCAATGAGAATAAAACTATTACTGTTGAAGATAGAATTCCAAAGGCTGAATAATAGCACTGGTTCAATACCTTGTGACTTTGTTCTTAATAGCAGCTAGTTTGTGAAGTTGATTTGACTTGTGGGGAGGTTTTTCACTTTTGTAATCCCAAGATTTCAGCATTGTTTTGTAATATTCGACACTGTTGAGAGACTGACACCTGGTATCTTTTTTCTATTTGTTCTTCTTGTACCTGCTGATTTGTCATTCCAGGGTATGGACAGGACCCCTAAAGCTGAAGGTCTCCCAGAGGAGGATGCCAAAGCTCCATGCGCCACTCAGAACGGTATCTTCCCTAACTTAAGAGCTTCTGGTGCTGTCCATTTAATGGGAATCTGCTTTAAGTCAGAAGAAGAATATATACCACCATCCTCTTGATGAGACATTCCAAAGTCACTGATTTTCAGAACATTATTTTCACCTCCAGGCATTTTCTTGCAGCAAGGCCCCTGTGCATACAATTTTTACTCGAGATACGCCATCCAGAAGCAGCATCAAATGAAAAATTCACTGAATATAGTTCATCCTTCTTTCTCAGAAAGGAAAGGAAATCAACTCCTGGAACTAGTTCCTTAATGATGTAGATAGGTTGTCTTTGTAATCATGTGGTTTGAGGGTTTTGGCTTCTTGTAAATTTTTTAAATTTTAGTTGTTCCTGGGAAAGATCTTCTTTATATATTTTACCAGTAACAGCAATTTTATCTTTGGATTTGCCGTTAAATATGCCATCAAATTTCACCTTGCCCAGTTACTCACTTCATATGACATCTTCATGGTTGAGAACCCATTTCTAATTCTTCAAAGTTATAGTCATATGGATACCATGATGATCTTTATTGGCTTTTTTAATTTAAAAACATGATCTAAATTATCCATTTTGAACTGCATAATTGAGGAGTCTTTATACTTCTTATGTTGTGCATTCACCCCATTGTGTAATGTCAGAGCATCTCATCTTCAAAAGAAGCCCCAAATGTATTAGCAACTTGTTTAATTTAATTTTTTTTTACTTTAATTACTTTACAGGTAGGTTCTTGAATTTTTGTTCCAGGCCAACCTCAGACCGTGATCCTCCTACCTATGGCCTCCCACATAGCTGGGAAGATAGGCATGTACCACTATGCCTGGCATATTGGTTGAGATGAGGTCTTGCTAACTTTTTGCTTGGGCTGGACTTGAACTGCGATCCTCTCAATCTCTGCCTCCTAAGTAGCTGGGATTACAGGCATGGGCCTCTTAAGCCCAGCAGCAGTCATTTTTAATACTCCCCTTCCCTCTGCCTCTGGAACTACTAATGTACTTTCTGTCTATGATTTTGGATATTTCATATAAATGGAATCATGTAATATTGTGGCCTTTTGTGTCTAGAATCTTTTGCTTGGCATCATGTTTTCAAGATTCATTCATGTTATAGCATGTATCAATGCTCCATTCCTTCTTAATGCTAAATATTTCACTGAATGAATGTGTATCATATTTTGTTTATTCATTATTTGATGGACAGGAACAATGAATTTTTAAGTATTAAAATTGTAAGTTTAACATCAATGTATCTGCAATTCTAATTGATAATGTCAAGATTATACATGATGTGAGCAGAATGATGTGTAGAAATGATATGTAAATTATTTGTCAACATTTCATGCAAGTGTGATTATTTTCTAAGGCCTCTTCTCACTCTGATATTATGAAATCTATGAATGTAGTATTTTCATCAATAAAATTTGATGCATTAAGCACTAGCTTAAAATTTGAGTGAGCAATATTAGGCAGAATGGCATAATTTGCTACATATTGTAATCATGTTTTGAATTTATTTCATTATGCAGTATTTGAAAAAATGTCAATACATAAAAGAAAGGAAATGAGTATAATTGAGTCAATATATTTTTAAAGCAATTTTTATAATTTAGTAGACATTGCATCTTAATATAAGTCACTATTAAAATTGTGTCCTTGCAAAAAATGTGATGTCATTTTTTTCTTTTTTTTTCTTTTTTTTGAGTTGGTCATTTAAAATAGGTTTGTTTTCTTTTTGTTTTCTTTACTACATGTTCTATATTCCTTTTAATTTTGATAAGCTATTGTTTGCCCTGTGAATGTTTACTTGGCTACTGTTTCTTTTTCTCTACATCTGCATCTTTTCTCTTACAAACAATTTTAAATGTTTAGCTCTTTTTAAAAGTCATGGTATGTCTATTTTCATGGTTTCTAAGAATGGACAATGAAAAGACACAAATATTCCATCCTTTTCTTAGAACTTTGTTGTTGATAAAACTCACTTTTCTCAGCTTTTTCTTCCTTCCTCTCTCTCCTTTCCCCTTTTTTCCCCAGTTTACTGTTTCTACTTTTCTTTTGACTCGCTGTTTCCTTTTTTCCCTCCTTTTCTCCTCTCTGGCCATCTTTCCTTCCTCCTTCCAAATCTTTCACTTTAATCACTTTGTTTTTTTCAGGTGAGATTGGATTGAAATTATTCAACAGTGAGCAGAAATTTATTTCCTGAGTAGATTGCCAAGAATTATGACGAGGGCCCCTTTGTACCTCCTTAAATTATTCAGTTATCTGCTTCTTTGCTCTATGTGGAAAACCTAAAATTGTTGAGTTATGTATTATTGTATTTTGACTTGTTGCTTAACTTCTACATGTTTATTTTCAGTAATGGCTGAAAGTGTTCATTGTTCCATATTTTAGCACAATGTGCTGGATACACTTCTCAAATAGCAAATAAGGTTACATGTATACAGGATTTCACTTTTCATTAAATATTGCCTAGTTTTAGTCCCTTCCCCTTCATCCCCAATCTGAAATGCTTCCTTTTTACTGTTTGAAATGGAAAATAAACAATTATTGAACCGTTTTGAATTTACCTCATTTTAAACTGGTTTTAATTTATTTGGCCTGTTTTTGATATGAGTCACTAAAAATAAAGTGGGAGCTGTGTCCTATGCAATGCCTAAGAATCATGTTTGTATGGTACACATACACCTTTTAAACAAAATAACAGCACTCACTTGTCCCTTACCATTTTTTTCTTGTAAGTAGAGACACATTTTGGGGGTGGGAAGTGAACTTTTTTTGTGTGTTTTAATTTACAGCTGTAGAAGCTTTGTACTGCTTAAGTCTGCAAAAGTCTCAATAACATTTTTAAGGGATAATTTTTATTCAACTGAATTCTACCCTTGTAACCTTTTTTCCTAAATAAAAAAATAGTTTTCTCAAATGATTGTATATTATTGTGTATACTTTTGCTTATTTAGAATAACTTGGCAAAGATACCTCAATAAGCTTAGTAGCCTTCTCCATGGGCTACATAATTGTCAAATATCCTATCATTTAACAATGTGATAAACACCTGTTTATTCAGTGAGCTGAAAACATGCCTACAAATAGCCAGTTAGTTTTAGGTTTCCTGTAAACCAAGATACCTATACAATGAAAATACTTGAGAGTTCAAAAGATAAACATTTAAATATATTTCAAGGATTAAGAAATACTGAGCATTTCTTGGAATGACAAATGGATAAATCTTGTTGCCACTTTAAGGTAATTGTAATTGCAGAAAATGATGAGCAGAGTAATTATTTGGCTGTTAAGCACCCATAATGTGGCTAGCCTAAGACAAAAATTTAATGTGTCTTTTGGCATTTGGGAGAATAATTGATTCACCTTTGCTTGAAACGGGAAGAGTTTTGTAGTTACGTTGCATTCACATTTTAAAGATGATGACTGAACTTTGAACTAGAAAACTGATTGTAATTACCTTAAATACTTCCTGTCATTGTTCAGACAAGGTCTCATTAGTCTCAAGTCTCCTAAGTGCTGAGATTGCAGGTGTGTCACCATGGGTGGCTGTCGCTACCTGTTTCCCAGTTACTGAATAGAGATAATCTTGGTTGTGGCTTTGCCATAAGTGGTTTCATTTTAAGTAGGCATAGCAGTGTTGGTAGTATGAAATATATGCTTTTGCATTGTGGTAACATGTACTCTGGTCTATGTGCAAAGGGTATAAGACCCAGATATTGTTCCCATAGGGATTCCAGTCTAATTTGGAAATTGAGGACTGGATGAATGCTATCAAACGTGTTTTAGTTGAGGCTTTGTGGATTGTGTGCTCCCTTTGGAACTTCTCAACTCTGCCATTGCATCAGGGAAGCAATTTTAAATGATAATAAATGACTATGGCTATGTTCAGGGAAATTTTATTTGCAAAAATGTAGATTGAAATAGGGCCTGACAACTTAAAGTCTCCTTCATGAAATTCTCTAAAATCATATGTACCTCTTAAACATGCCCTTGCCCTGAGGGGCTATCCATTCTACTTAAAAGAAAAAAACACATGTATAATGTTAGGTAGAAGGAACTGTAATGAGGAAAAATGAATCCTGGGGAGAAGGACTTAATACGTTGTGTGTGTATGTGTGTGTGTGTGTGTGTGTGTGTGTGTGTATTATGTGTGTATAATGTTATAGAGTGAAGATGAATAATACAGCACACTATGGACATTTTATTCCTAAGTAATAGGAGCATGAGAGATTCCTGTCCTCCAATTCATCTGAAAGCTTTACATGAAAATCATGTAATGCATCAGTTCTAGACTGCTATTTAGGCTTGCTGTTTTCTAAAGAAAGTTTGACTTTAGGCTCACTAATGGACTCGAGGGATATTTAGGTCCTCTCATTAAGTTTGTGATAATGTTCCTTTATCTGTCTGATTCTGTGAGATGAAGGTGGCAAATTTACTTATTTTACCAGTCCTGGGCTTGAACTTGGGGCCTGGGTTCTGTCCCTGAGCCTCTCTGTGCTCAAGGCAAGTAGTAACTTGAGCCACAGTGCCACGTCTGGCTTTTTCTGCTTATGTGGTGCTGAGGAATTGAATCCAGGGCTTCATGCATGCTAGGCAAACACAGCCACATTCCCAGGCGAATATTTTAATTTTTTTGTTTTTATGTGATATAAAGGAATCAAACCCAGGGCCTCATGTATGCCAGGCAAACATTCTACCAGTAAGCCTTATTCCCAGCCAGAGGCAAGTTTATTGTGTGCCCTCCCTGCCCCCCCGCCCCATTGTCTCAAGACAGCAGATTGTCTAATTTTGGTATAATGTTAGTATCTTACACAGCTATGAGTATTAGCTGATGGCTGACACCTCAATTCAGGCTAGTAAGGGGATTATGTATGTAATATGTGGTGTAGGCATACAGATTTTTGATGATTTAGTTAGGTCCAAGAAATTTTTTTAAAATTTGGGACATGGTGTGTAAATTGGGATTTATATTGATCCTACATTTTCTCAGTAAGCTTTTCATTGGTCTCAAAATTCTATGACCGATTTTTTCTCATTTCCATTAGAAGGTACTGACTTTTATTTCCTTGTCGTGGGTCTTGAACTCTGGGCCTGGGCACTGTCCCTGTGCTCTGTAGCTCAAGGCTAGTGCTCTGCCACTTGAGTCACAGCACCACCTCTGGTTTTCTGGTGGTTAATTGGAGATAAGAGTCGTGGAATTTACTGCCTGGGCTGGCTTTGAACCATGATCCTCAGATCTCAGCCTCCTGAGTAACTAGGATTACAGGCACCGGCAAGGTACTGATATGTAAAGGGTAGTAACTTAAAACTTTCACATAGCTGGGTGTTGGTGGCTCATGCCTGTAACTCTAGCTCCTAAGGAGTATTGCTGTTCAAAGCCAGTATGGTTCAACTCTTACCTCCAATTAACCACCCGAAATCCAGAAGTGGCTCTGTGGTAGTGCACTAGCCTTGAGCGAAAAACCTCAGGGACAGCGCCCATAACCTGAGTTCAAGCTCCACGACCAACCAAAACCAAACAAAAAACCAAAACTTAAACACAAAAAAAATGGTTCCCAGCATTTTTTTTTCTTCAGATTGGATGGGTGTATGGTGCACTTTTATAATTAACCAGTCTTTTACTTTAAAATTTGAATGTGTTGTAGGAAGTAGAGCTGAGTCCATCTTGATTAGGGAAACATGGTAGCAAATGTTGGGGGTAGAGCTGACTGCATCTTGACTAGGGAAACATGGTAACAATTGTTAAAATGAAGTTAAATATTAGGTCAACCTGACCCCAAAACTCTGCTTCTGTAAATGGCTGGCTTAACCTGTTGTTTGCTCTACTCCCTGCGCCAAGCCCCTATATCTGTGCTACGTTTTTACCCGTATAAGCCCCAGTTTGAGGACTGTTGGGGGGTTGCAGTTTCAGCTCCCAAGTCTGTACTGCGTTTTTGGCTGGTCAGTTCACTTTTTACTTCTCCAATAAATCCGTCTATGTTTGAGACTCTGCGTGGTGTACTCTGGAGGGACATGGGTTTGAGTCCCACTTGGGGTACCTCCCCTGGACTCTGGAACAGAATGGTTACTTGAGATAGTTAACATCCTGTTTATCCTCCACTGATTAATACTGAGTCTGGGTTGGTCTGATAACTGGTAGCTCCAGCGGCCTTTTTTTTTTTTTTAACTTTATTAAAAAACTGAGTTTATGTCACACGTTTATGTTTTATCTCTACTACTCCCACCCTCAATAGGAGCGGGGTGCTGGAGGCTCATGCCTGTAGTCCTAGGAACTCAGGAGGCTGAGATCTGAAGATCTGGTTTAAGGACAGCCTGGGCAGGGAACGTCCATGAGACTTGTAATAACCAGCTGGGTGCTGGTGTCACTGCCATGTGATCGGAGGGGGCGTGGCATTAGGGAATGGTTGGGCTGCTGGAACATCAGGAGTGGGAGAACCCGCCCTGTGCTGTCCTCACTGCCCACGGTGGCAGTTCTAAGTGGGCCCAGCTGCTAGAGGGGGGCAGGGCGCCAGAGGGCCCGGGTGTATATATAGGCTGTGGGAGGAGAACCCCGGAGGCTAGAGGAAAAGCAGGTGATTCCTGCCCGAGATGTCGAGCAGAGCACAGAGCACAGAGCGGAGCAGAGCTGCTGCACAGGAAGCCAGAAACCTGAAACCTGCCGGGGAAGTCTGAGACCTAAGGGCTGCCCTGAGGCCCGAGGAGAGGTGAGGCCTGCAGGAAGGAGGAATAGAAAGAAGCTTGCTCCTTAGGACATTTGGAGGTTAAGGAGTGGAGGTTTGGAGGGCAGAGCTGATCTGGGTTCTGGGTAATTTCCCCAGGACAAGGTAGTTGCAGGCCAGTATTTGGAGGTGAAGGACTGTTCTGATTCTGGGTTTTAGATTGTAAATAAATCACCTTTGTAAATAAAACCCCTTTCCACCTTTATCTGTGCCCCCGTGGATTTTTCTTGCTCTCAGGTTATTACACTCTTACCTCCAATAAACCACTCAGAAAAAGCTGGAAGTAGCTCTGTGCCTCAAGTGGTAGAGCACTACCCTTGAGCACAAAGAGGCTCAGGGACAGCGCCCAGGCCCTGAGTTCAAGCTCCAGGGCCCGCAAAAAAAACTAGATAGGCATTTTGGGCAATCTTGGCAGAAGATCCTGGACAACATTTATCAAAACAAGTAGGGGAAGTTTTCATTTTGCATTATGAAAAGGACAGCCAGATGTCAACTCTTACTGAATTAAGTCCTTTTAGTATTTAAGACTTTTTTTCTTGTTTCTTGACCTTTTGACCTTGGTGTGGTGTTGCTGGTTTTGAATCTTTTGTTCTGGTTTGCCTTTTGCAGTTTTGGCTGAAGTATCTCATATAGATTTCTTCACTGAAACTTTTTCTTATGCTTCCTCATCACCAAAATCATTATCATCATCATGATCACCATCTTCATTGTCTTCCTCCTCATCAGCAAGTTTTATTTTTTTTCTGTGGAACCTTGCTACTACTTCCAGGGTTGCCTTCCAGACATACTTAAGAGAATTTTACATAATCTTCATCTTCTGACTCTGCATCTTCTTCTGCAGTTGCTAAAGGCTATCCACTAATGTGCACAGATCCTAAACTACACTTTAGCCTTAAGACCACAGGTGGTATAATTTCAAAGCCCTCAAGGGAAACTGTTGGCTGTACAGACATTTTCAAAGTTGCCAATGTAGCTTGAGTTGGACATCCGTCAATTCATTGCCTCTGTTCTGAATTCATCCTCTGCACCAGCCCCTAAATGAACCATTCTTAGTGATAACTGGTGCTCAGTTTCATCATTAGCCACCTTAAAGTGATCATCTTTGTCAGCCTTTAGTTCACAATTGAAAGTAGAGTTGTAGAGCTAAGGGGGCTCATGTCCATGGTCTTCTATGAAAGAACAGCAGAATGACCCAAAAGGAGGTTGGTTAGAGAAGCTCTAAATACATGTGGGCTTGCCTAGAACTCTATCAACAATGGTAGCATCACTGTATTTCAGGAATTTAGGGTCATCTTTCAACTTCTGACCAGAAGGACAATCTTGTCAGCTTAGTGAGCTTGCACGCAGTGTGACCGGTGTGCCAATCCAGTCAACAGGTCTTGCCAACACTGATTGGGCCTGGATGGTTTAGAATAGCCACCTGAGAAGTGAACCTAGCTATTTTCATCAGGACCATTCTGATGTTCATTAGTAATGTCATAACAAATATCTTTGCATATACTTGACATTGAAGTTTATACAATCAACAGGAAGATCTTCACTCCAAGCTTCATGACATATTTCAGTTCTCAAGCCTCCCAGTTGGAGAGCAGCAGTCTCCATATGGCCCACAGGGACAGTAGATATCACCAATTTTATGGACATCCTGGAAAGCCAGACACAGTATCTTGTCAGTTTTGATGATTTGCTGGGAGGATGCAATCCAAAGCTTCAAGCAGTGTGCTTTCCTGGCACTGCCGTCTTTACAGATGACTTCACATCCTTTGAACAAGGTACATTAACACTTGGCTCCAATGTACTGTCACTATTCCAACCAGAAATTGGCACAAATGCTGCTATGCTAATTGGCACAATTTTCTCAGTGTGCTTGCTAGGCCAGTGCTCTTATCATTTAAGTCACACCTTCTAGATTTTTTTTTTAGTTCAAGGGATTTCCTGGACAGAGTATTTTCTTGTAATAAAATTTTCTTCATTTTCTTAAGTATGATTGGTTCACTTTATGAAATATATAGGTTCCTAAATAGCTCTCTGGGATATGCTTATATTCCTCTTCTGTGTGTACTCTGATACACATACAGTATCAAGTACTTTTCTCGCTGACTCCATTTCAGTTTTTATTATAAAGGTGATACACAGAGGGGTTACAGTTACACAAGTCAGGTAATGAGTACATTTCTTTTTGGATAATATTCCTTCCCTGTCTCTCCCAGTTTTCCCCTTCCATCCCCACTTGCTAGTTGTGTATTCAATTTTCAACATAGTGTCTAGTGAGTATCTAGTATCGTTATCCTTTGTCCTTTCATTTTTATCCCCACCCCCAAGACAGATAAGCAAACAAGGCAAAAAGAAAAGAAAATGAAAACAGCAACAAAGAAAAAAATCTAGTTTCCATTTCAATAAATATTTTATATGATCAGATGTACATAGACTTTGTGCCTTTTGTTCCTGTTCTAAGAGTATATACTATTTTGTTCTCACTGTGTGTGAATGTCTAATGTCTTGTATAATTTATCAAGTCCCTGTGTATTTAGGTCTAGCTTCTGCATATGAGAGAACACATGAGCCTTTTGTCTCTCTGAGCCTGGCTTACTTCACTTAACATGATTTGTTTTAGGTCCATCCATTTCCCTGTAAATGACAAAATAAAATATTCTTTCTAATGGTAGTGTAACATTTCAGTGCATATAGGTGCCACATTTTTTTTTTGTACATTGTTGGTATACAGAAACAGTTTTACTTCTTTCCCTGCATTCTTTCCCTGTGTGAATCCATTTTATGTAATTTTTCTTGCCTTATGCTGTGGCTAGGCATTCCAGAATTGTATTGAAGAGAAGTGGAGAGAATGGACAGCCTTGCTTGTTCCTGATTTTAGAGGAAATGGTTATAGTTTTTCCACCAACCGGGATGATGTTGGCTGTTGGTCTTTCATATATAGCCTTTATTATTTTGAGGTAGGTTCCTTCTATTCCTAGCTTCTCCAGAGCTTTTATCATGAATGGATGTGGATTTTGTTGAAGGCTTTTCCTGGATCTATTGAGATGACCCTGTAGTTCTTGTCTTTGGCTCTATTAATGTGTTTATTGATTTACATATGCTAAACCATCCTTACAAATCTGGGATAAAATCCAACTGGTCATAATGTGTGATTTTTTTTTTTTTTTTTGGCCAGTCCTGGGCCTTGGGCTCAGGGCCTGAGCACTGTCCTTGGCTTCTTTTTGCTCAAGGCTAACACTCTACCACTTGAGCCACAGCGCCACTTCTGGCCGTTTTCTATATATGTGGTGCTAGGGAATCGAACCCAGGGCTTCATGTATACGAGGCAAGCACTCTTGCCACTAGGTCATACTCCCAGCCTGCATAATGTGTGATTTAAAAAAAAATTAGTTGCTAAATTCTGTTGGCACTTATTGAAGAGATTTGTGTCTGTGTTCAGCAGAGGATTTGATGTATAGTTACCTTTTTTGTTATTGTTCTTGTTGGATCCCTACCTGGTTTGGGGATGAGTGTGATGTTGACTTCATAAAATGAGTTTGGAATTGATTCTTCTGCTTCTATTTCACAGAAATTTCTAAGAAGTACTGGTGTTAATTTAACTTTAATCCACTCAGGTAATTAATAAGAGGTGCTTCAACACAGGAGGTCCTGTTGATTCAGATCACTCTATTTCATGCAAACAGGCTTTAGGAACATGTGTGTAAATTCCTGTGTTCACTATTTCATTTTCCTTTGTTGGCTTTTCCTGAAGTGAGAAACACTGATTCTCTTCTCTTCAATTTTTCCCCCACAATTGTGTCTATTGCAATAATTCTTTGCTCATTTTAGGGACCAAATTGTCTTGATTCATTCATTTAGTTATTTCTCATCACCTTGGCAAGAATTACAGAACATTCATTCTACAAAAACTGATCAGTCATCTAGGATATGGAAAGAACTGTACTTGTGAATCATGGAAAAGTACAGCATGCTGTGGAAACAAAGGACACATTGCAAAGAGATGTCTAGAAAACTCCTTGGAGTGAAATGTTGGTGAAAGCACAAATCTCAGAAAAAGTCCTTTGGTAGTACTTGTGAACATTTTATTTAGTTAAAAAACTAGTAGATAAATAAGAATTCTGGTTCTAAGAAAATTTGAAAGAAAAAACCCAAGGACTCATAATCATCTGGGGAAAAACTACCAAATGAAATATAATGAGTTATATACAATTGTTGCTAATGGTTTATTGTAGTTTTGGGGTTGACTACAAGCTTTCTACTTCAGAAATAAGTCTAATCTTAGGAATTTCCAGCAAACTGGCCTCTAACTTTGTAAGATGAAAACTTCTGGACTATAATTTATTGTGGTTAGTTAGTTCAAAGTTACAAACTTTAATATAGTCTAGTGATTGACAGTTCAGCTTATTAGAAAAATGAGATGTACTGTAATGACATTTAACTTTTCCTTTCAAGTTTTGAAATGTTTTTCTATAATGTAGCCTTTTGCTTAACCTTGAAAAATTTGTAAAGAGTAGTACTGGTCACAAAAAATGCTTGTCTAAATTTTATTTTTATGTTAAGACATTGAATTGAATTTATTTTTAGTTAATATTTTTTTAATTTCCTAGAGAAAATTAGAGTTGATAAAATTATTGTTCTCAGCTATTTACCTCCTTCCTTTCCTCTAAGAGAATTATATAGTTGAGCATGGTGGCAAATTCCTGTAATTTCAGTACCTGAAAGGCAGAGCTAGGACGATGGTGAGTTCAAGGCCAGCCTGAGCTACATAGTTAGCCCCTGATTTAAGACTAAATGAAAAGAGGAATAGGTATCATTACTCATTGCCTGATGACTTTATATGCCTCTTTTGCAAGGAACAGAGATAGGTCTGCTTCCTCATTGATTTTAATTTTAATTTACTAGAGATAGGAAAGTATCTTTGATTCCAAAAGCCATGAGCCCAGACATTATCCACCCAAGATAGTTCCCTGCCAGTACATTGCAACCTAATTCTGGGAAGAAGACAGAACTTTTCCAGCACTGGATGCCCTGTCTGGTTAGACTGGATGTTATAAGGCTTTTGACACTTCTAAGTGCAGATTTAAGGTGGCTAGGCCTCTTCAAATTTTTTTTACATTTTAGTAATTTTCTTTGCAGATATTCACTATTTGCAATGATTGGCTTCATTGTGACACCACTAGTTGTTCATAGCATATTGTATTTTAATTTTAATTAAATTTAGACATGACCAGAAAAGAACCTCTCCAAGTGACATTATAGTGAAGATGCCAAATCTATACAACAACAAAAAAAGGATATTGGCAACTACATGATAGAAATTGTGAAATTATACAGATAAACATATCAGAATTCCCTCAGACCTTTCAGCACAAACCCTTAAAGTGAAAAAAGCATAGAATGATATATTTGAAGCACTGAAGGAAAATGCTTGCCAACTAAGATTGCTACATCTATCAGTTCCCCCTCAAAAAAAAATTTTTTTTTGGCCAGTCCTGGGCCTTGGGCTCAGGGCCTGAGCACTGTCCCTGGCTTCCTTTTGCTCAAGGCTAGCACTCTGCCATTTGAGCCACAGCGCCACTTCTGGCCATTTTCTGTATATGTGGTGCTGGGGAATGGAACCCAGGGCCTCATGTATACGAGGCAAGCTCTCTTGCCACTAGGCCATATCCCCAGCCCCCCTCAAAATTTTTGAAGAAGTAAAAACTTTAAGGCAAATATAATCTAAAGCAATTCATGACTACTGAGCTAGCATTACAGAATTTTTAATAGAATACTACATATGGAAGAGGAAGAAAGTCACAAATTGAGAGATTAAAAAAGAGTAAGTTTCATTAGAGGAACACATGAGTACATGAGAATTAAGAAAGAATTGAATATGAGGAACTTAGCACAGTAGCAAAATTCTATGAAAAATGAAGACAAAATAAGAACAGACAATATTTGTATCAACCTGGAAACAAATCAACAAAATCACAGGAATCAGCAAATATCTCTCAAAAATAATCCTAAATGTAACTTTCCAAACAAAAGGCATTGACTGAATAATTGGATTAAAAAGTGCATCCAAGTTTTTCTTATCTATAAGAAGCACACCTCATGGCCCAGACTTAGACTAAAAAGATGGAAAAATAGTACAGCGAGCAAGTGGAAAAGCAAGTGCTAAAGCAAGCAGCAATAGGGCCTTGTATTTGTTAGGCAAATACTCTACAACTTGAGCCATTACCCCCAGCCCAAAACTTATATAAAAGTAGTCTTTAAGCAAAAATTAGCCACAAGAGAGGAAGAAGGTCAATAAATATTAATAAAGGAACACTTCATCAGTATGATGTAATAATTGTAAATATTGAGCATGAGATGTTGGTGCAATCAATTTCATAAACACTGCTGTACTAAAATACCTAAGATAAATCCCAACATAATAATAATGATCTTAATACTCCACTCTCACTGATAGATTGGTCATGCAAAAGAAAAGCAACAAATATGCCTCAGAATTAAACCACATTAATCATCAAATTAACTTAAACACCTAAAAGTATCCATCTAACAGCCACAGAATTTTTCTGTAGCTGCTCATGTAATATTCTACAAAATAGATCACATTTTAGGCTACAAAAGAAGGTTTTAACAAATACAGACAAATCAAAATAATTTCTTGATCTTAGCAAATCATAACAGTACAATTTAAAAAATGTAATATCTATAGAAACAGAAGCATATGGAGATGAACAGCAGTGGAATGATACCAGGGAAGAAATTAAAAAAAATTAAAAACCCCTAGAATCACATGAAAGTGAAAATGTAACATACCAGAAGTTTTGGGACAAAACAAAGCAGTGATAAGAGGTAGCATTATAGTTATGATTGTCTACATTAACATTTCAGAAAGATCTTAAATAACCTAATGATGCACTTCAGGGTCTCAGAAAAAGAAAAGTACCAAACCCTAAATGAAAATATGGGAAGATGATGATATTCAGGACAGATATTAATGAAATGGAAACTAGTAGAGTAATACAAATAATCAAAAAAACAATATATGGATTTTGGAAAGATAAAATCAAGAAATTCTTAAGTGGACTGACCAAAAGAAAAGGAAGACCGGCTGTGAATATGCCTAGTGGCAAGAGTGCTTGCCTCATATACATGAAGCCCTGGGTTTGATTCCTCAGCACCACATGTATAGAAAAGGCCAGAAGTGGCGCTGTGGCGCAAGTGGTAGAGTGCTAGCATTGAGCAAAAGGAAGTCAGGGACAGTGCTCAGGCCCTGAATTCAAGCCCCAGGACTGGCAAAAAAAAAAAAAAAAAAAAAGAAAAGAAAAGGAAGACCCAAGTTGACAAAATCAGACATGAAAATGTGAGAATTGTAAGAACTTAGCAAAGACAATAGAAAAATAAAATACCTTCCATTTTCATGGATTATCAGAATTGGTATTATGAAAATGGCTGTGATGTGTACAGACATACAACTCTAAACACACCGATCTTATCTGAAAATGGCTGTTAACAAGGGATCTACATATTCAATGCAGTACCCATAAAAATGTTTAATGTCATTTTTCACTTAAATAGAAAAGCCAATTCTAAAATTCCTAGGGAAGTAAAAAGATCATGTACTACAGCCAAAGCAGCTCTTAGCAGATGACAGCAATTCTAGAGTTATCATAATATTTCACTTCAAATTATACTATACAACCATAGTAACAAAAATGTTATGGTGCCAGCACAGAAACAGACACATAGACTAATGGGATAGAAGAGAGAGACTCAGAAATAAACCAACATAGCTACAACCATCTGATTTTTGATTGAAGTACCAAAACATACACTGGGGAAAAGACAACTTTTTCCATGAATGGTATTGGGAAGATTGCATATCCACATGTATGTTTGTTTCTTTGTTGTTGTTGTTTTTTTGCCAGTCCTGGGGCTTGAACTCAGGGCCTGGGCACTGTCCCTGAGCTTCTTTTTGCTCAAGGCTACCACTCTGCCACTTGACCGACAGCACCACTTTTGAACCCAGGGCCTCATGTATACAAGGCAAGCACTCTACCACTAGGCCATATTCCCAGCCCAGATATCCACATGTAGAAACTAGATCCCTATCTCTCACCTCTAAAAAATTAGTTGGGAGGAGGGGAAAGGGGAGTGCTAGGCAAGAGAAAATGACGGAGGGTGGAATAGTGTTTAAAAAGAAATGTCCTCATTACTTTAATTTATATAACTTTAACCCCTTTCATTACTCTAACTATTGAAAAAAAATCAATTCACAATATAGCAATGACTTTAAGACCTCAAATGATTACAGGAAAACACTTCAAGATGTACGTATAAGCACCAACTTTTTTTTGGTACCAGTCCAGGGGCTGGAACTCAGGGCCTGCACACTGTTGCTGAACTTTTGTGCTCAAAGCTATCACTCTACCACTTGAGCCACAACTCCACTTTTGGATGTTTTTAGTAGTTAACTGGAGATAAGAGTCTCACAGACTTTCCTGCCATGGTTGGCTTTGATCTTGAGATCTCAGCCTTTTGAGTAGCTAGGATTATAGGTGTGAGTCCCTGGTGCCAGTATTCAACAACGTTCTCTTCCTTCCTTCCTTCCTTCCTTCCTTCCTTCCTTCCTTCCTTCCTTCCTTCCTTCCTTCCTTCCTTCCTTCCTTCCTTCCTTCCTTCTTCTTCTCTCTCTCTCTCTCTCTCTCTCTCTCTCTCTCTCTCTCTCTCTCTCTCTCTCTCTCTCTCTCTGTGTGTGTGTCTATTTCTTTTGTCAGTTGTGAGGGCCTGGGCATTGTCCTTGAGCTTTTCATCTTAAGGCCAGTGCTCTACTACTTTGATCCACAGTGCCACTTCTGGTGTTCTGGTGGTTAATTGGAGATAAGAGTCTCATGAACTTTCCTTCGCAGGCTTGGTTTGAATTGCCATCATCAGATCTCAGTCTCCTGAGTAGCTAGAATTACAGGTGTGAGCCACTGACACTGGCTTCAACAACTTTCTTAATAGGATCCCAATATCTTAGGAACTAAAAGTAAGAACTTAAAATGGAATTCCATCAAATTGACATTTTCTTCACAGCACAAGAAACAATTCCCTGAATCAAGAGACATCCTCTAGAAGGATGGGGGGAAAATCTTTGCATTCTATTATCTGACAAAGAATACCCAGAATTTGTAAAGAGTTCAAAAAATTAAACACTGGAAGAACACACTACTATTAATAAATGGGTAAATAAGCAGACAAATTATCTGATGCAGAAGTGTAAGTGGTTAATAAATACATGGAGAAAAGTTTAGTATCCTTAGATGCAATGAAATATGAATCAAAATGACACAGATTCTATCTTGCCTCATTCTGAATAGCTAACACGAAGGATACAAACAACTACCAGCAAAGATATATAGAAAAGAAACCTTCATGCACTATGGATATGAATGTAAAGTAGTGTAATTGCTATGAAAATTAGTGTGAAGGTTTTTTCAAAAAATGGAACTATAGGGGCTGGGGATGTGGCTTAGAGGTAGAGTGCTTGCCTAGCATGTATGAGGCCCTAGGTTTGATTCCTCAGCACCACATAAACAGAAAAAGCCAGAAGTGGTGCTGTGGCTCCAGAGCCTTGAGCAAAAAGAAGCCAAGGACAGTGCTCAGGCCCTGAGTTCAAGCCCCAGGACTGGCAAAAACTATATATGGAGCTACAACCACCATATGATCCTGTTATTCCACTCCTTAAAATGATCAAACTGAAAGCTGAGAAATAAAAAAGTAAAAATAATAAAGCATATTAGTATATTTCTGAGTTTGAAAACAGAGTAGACAAAATTCAAGATATATGAAAGAAATTTTCAAGAACTTCAGGACTCAAAAGTCTAGACAAATGTCTACTGGTACTGAGGAAGGGGAAGATGAGATAGCTAAAGGCATAAGAAATATTTAAAGGGGCTGGAAATATGGCCTAGTGGTAGAGTGCTTGCCTCACATATATGAAGCCCTGGGTTGGATTCCTCAGTACCACATATATAGAAAAAGCCAGAAGTGGCACTGTGGCTCAAGTGGTAGCATGCTGGCCATGAGCAAAGGAAAAAAAAAGCCAGGGACTGTGCTCAGACCCTGAGTTCAAGCTCTAGAACTGGCAAAAAGAAAAAGAAATATTTAATAGGATACTAGCAGAAAACTTCCCAAAGGATGAAAAAAAAGAAGCCTATTCTGGTACAAGAGGGTTTTAGAAGATCCAACAGACCAGATCAGAAAACAATCTTTCCAAAATATATAATAGTTAAAAGTGCCCAGGACTATATATAATGAAGCATATCAAAATGAACTTTTAAACATTAGAAATAAAAGGTTCTTAGTATGTCCTGTATGAAGTTATTTCTATTTTGTCCTTTTGTTTTAGTATTCTGTACCCCTTGTCTTGTATATAAGTTGATCTGATCTGTGGGAAGGAAAAGCAATCACAGAAACAGCAGGACAAAGGATGAAGTAGTGAAACAATGATACTCACTAGACACTATGTTGGAAATGAACTTTACAACTTTGGGGGGGGTGGGAGTGGAAAGGGGCAAGCCAGAGAAAATGAGGGAGAAACAGTATTTAAAAAGAAATGTACTCATTACCTTACTTATGTAACTGTAATCCCTCTGCTCATCACCATTACAAAAAATTAAAAAAAAAACCATTAAGCACATAAGATAAAGAGAGTATATTTAAGGTTGTATGTGAGAAAAGATAGCTAACTTACTATCAGCCAGCAAGGTGATGGTTGCTCACACTTGTAATCCTAACTACCCAGGAGGCTGAGATCTGAGTTCAAAGCCAACTCATGCAGGAAAGCCCTGAGACTCTTATCTCCAATTAATTACCTAAAAACTGAAGTGGCACTGTGGATCAAAGTGCTCAGGGATAGTGCTCAGGTCCTGAGTTCAAGTCCATGGGAGCTCTATGTTTAACCTTTTGAGGAACGTTCACACTGCTTTCCAGAGAGGTTGAACAAGTTTACACTCCCACCATCAGTGTAGCAGGGTTCCCTTTGGCCACATCTCCTCCAGAATCTGTTGTTAGCTTTCCTGATAATGGACATTCCTACTGGGGTGAGGTGGAATCTTAGTGTTGTTTTGATTTGCATTTCTTTTATGGCCAGTGATGCTGAGCATTTTTTCATGTGTCTCTTGGCCATTCTCATTTCCTCTTCAGAGAAGTCTCTCTTTAAGTCTTTAGCCCATTTATTGAGGGAGCAATTGTTGCTTTGAGGATTTGTTTTGGGGGAACTTAATTTTTTGAGTTCTAAGTATATTTTAGATATGAGGCCCTTATCTGTTGTATGGCCAGTCTGAGGGCTTTCTATTTATCTTGTAAGGTATATCCTTTGCCATGAAAAGCTCTGCAGTTTGATGCAATCCCATTTGTTCAACTTTTCTTTGATTTGCTGTGTTTCTGGGCCTTTATTAATTTTTGACTGTGCCAAGGAGCCCTAGTGTTTCTCTTATTCTTTCCTGTAATGTTTTCAGGATATCTGCTTTTACCTTGAGGTCTTTGATCCATTTGGAATTGATTCTGTTGCAGGGTGATCTATAAGGATCTAGCTTTAGTTTCTTACAGGTATTTAACCAATTTTGCCAGCACCCTTTGTTGAAGAGGCTGTCTTTCATCCATCCTATTGTTTTTGCTCCCTTATCAAAGATTAGGTGGCCATAGGTCTGCGGGTTCATTTCTGGGTCTCCAGTTATATTCCATTGGTCCTCAGGCCCGTTCTTGTGCCAGTACAAGCTGTTTTCTTTCTTTTTTTTTTATTACTATAGCTTTGTAATAGAGTTTCAAGTTTGATATTGATATTCACTCCAGCACTCCTGCTTAGGATTCTTTTTGCTATTCAGGGTCATTTGTTGTTCCATATGAATTTTTGGATTGCTTGCTCTATTTCATTAAAGAATGGTGTTGCGATATTGATGGGTATTGCATTGAATTTGTAGAAAGCCTCTGACAATATTGCCATTTTCAAGGTGTTAATCCTCCCAACCCAGGAGCATGGGAGATTTTTTCCATTTCCTTAGTTCTGCTTTAATTTCCTTTTTTAGGTTTTTAAAGGTCTCATCATAGAGGTCTTTCACTTCTTTGGTTAAGGTTTTCCCTAACTATTTTACTTTATTTTTTGATGCTATTGCAAAAGGAGTTGCTTTCCTGATTTCAGCCTTGCTGTCTGTTCTCATTGTTTGCATAAAGAAAAGCCATTGACTTTTGAGAATTTATTTTATATCCTGCTACTTTGCCAAAGTTTTGGATCAGCTCCAGTAACTTGTGAGTAGAGTATATGGGGTTCTTTAAATACAGGATCATGTCATCTGCAAAGAGAGTTTATCTTTCCCTGTTTGGATCCCCTTTATATTTGCCTCTTGCCTTATTGCTCTGGCTAGGAATTCTAGTACTATGTTGAAGAGGAGTTGAGAGCGCAGTCACCCTTGTCTTGCTCCTGATTTTAAAGGAAATGGCTTTAACTTTTCACCATTAAGTATAATGCTAGCTGTAGGTTTGTCATACACAGCTTTTATTATATTCAGGAATGTTTCCTGGATTCCTAGTTCATTCAAAGCTTTCATCATAAATAGGGGCTGGATTTTGTCAAAATGCTTTTTGTGGGTCTAAAGAAATAATTATGTGATTCTTGTCCTTGCTCCTATTGATGTGGTGAATTACATTAATTGACTTATATATATTGAATCAGCTTTACATCCCTGGAATGAATCCAGTTTGATCATAGTGTATAATTTTTTTTGATGACTTGTTGAAATTTATTGGCCAGAATTTTGTTGAGAAGTTTTGCATCGATGTTCATCAAAGAAATGGGTCTATAGTTCCCTTTCTTTGATGAGTTCCTGTCTGGTTTTGGGATAAGGGTTATACTGGCTTCATAGAATGTATTTGGTGGTGAACTTTCACTTTCAATTTCATTGAAGAGTTTGAGGAGTATTTGTGTGAGTTCTGCTTTGAAGGCCTTGTAGAATTCTGCTGTGAATCCATGTGGATCTGGGCTTTTCTTGGAAGGGAGCTCTCTTGTTGCCATTTATATTTCATTACTTAATGTGGGTCTATTTTAGTAGGCTTAAATCTTCTTGGTTAAGCTTTTGGCGTATCAACATTTTCTAGGAATTTGTTCATTTCTTTCAGATTCTTGAATTTGTTAGCAAACAGGTTTGTGAAATAGTCCTTTATACTATTCTGAATCTTGATTCTGTCTCATCTCTGATTATATTTGGGTGTGCTCTTTTAGTTTTTTTGTAAGATTTGCCAAGGGTTTGTTGATTTTCTTAATTTTATTGAAGAACCAATTCTTTTGTTGATTCTTTCTATGTTTTTCTTTTGACTCATTCATTTAATTTTAATTATTTGCTTCCATCTGTTAGCTTGGGGTTTGGCATGTTGCTCTTTTTCAAGGAGCTTCAGATGCATTGTTACATTGTTGGATTGAAATTTCTCCAATTTGTTGATGTAGGTGCTCATAGCTATAAATTTTCCTCTGAGTACTGCCTTTGCTGCGTCCTTTTGTGTACTCCTTTTGGTTGAATACCATACACATTGGAATTGTTGTTGTGATTTCCTCAATGACCCACTGGTGGTTCAACAATGTGTTATTGAGTCTCCATGAGTTGCAGGATTTTCTATGGTGGCTTTTAGCATTGAGTTCTAATTTTATACCTTTGCAGTCTGAAAGAATACCAGGAATGATTTCAATTCTAAATTTGTAGCTATTTGCTTTGTGCCCTAACACGTGATCTATTTTGGAGAATGTTCCATGTGCTGCCGAGAATGTATATTCTTTTTTTTTTTTTTTTTGAGAATGTATATTCTGATGTTGCTGGGTGGAATATTCTGTAGATGTTGGTCAGCAGGCTGAAGGCTTCTGGTCCAGATTGCTGCTGTGTGCTGGAGGTGAGTGGAGAGTTGTGGGCTCTGACTCTGCCACTCTTCAGCTGGGTTTGTCTGCCGGTGTGGCAGTGGACCACTGCTGCCTTCGCCACTGCTGCCACTGCTGGGGCTCCTATCTGTCTTCTTGAGCCAGCTGACTGGGCATTCCCTTTCTGGGCAAAATCTCTATGTTATTATGGCTCACTTAGTGGAACTCTGTAGTTGTGGGTCTTTGCTGGAACACTAAAACTGGATTCTCCTCTGCCATTTTCCTCTGATCATATTTTTTTTTGGTGGTTTATTGGAGATATGAGTCTCACAGACTTTCCTGCCCAGGCTAGCTTTGAACCATGATCCTCAGATCTCAGTCTCCTGAGTAGCTAGGCTTACAGGCATGAGCCCCTGGTGCCTGGCAATCATGAAGATTTTTACTTCTCTTTCAATTATGAAGGAGAACCCCTATGGGGAGGAGAACGCTGTACAAACCATATGACTTGGCAGACAGGCTTGGCACACTCAGACCAACTTGGCAACAAGCACATGCTGAGATGCAGTTTCTGGAGGTGTGCCTCAGTGTTTTCACTCCTGCTCAGCAGTTCACTCCTCTGTATAGGGGGATAAGGCTATGGAACTCTTGTGATTCTTGATTTGTGGTCCTCAGCACTGTCTGAAAGCAAGCACATTTTGTGGACACAGTTCCTGGAGTTGGAGCTCAGTGTTCTCAGACCATGCCCCAAAAGTTTACTTTCCTGTGTGTGGGAAGAAACTATGGATATATTGTGATTTGGAGGATGTGGGACTAGGTGCCACAGATAAACCTAGCAGCCAGTACATTTTTAAGCTCTGGAGGCTAAATAGGATACCAGGTTCAGACTTTTTGCTTTATTTCCACCATTGCCCTTGGGCAATGAGACTTTCTCCTTGACAAGGAGAGTATCACTTCTGACTGCTGCACCCTATGCTTCCAGATCTCCCCTGCTTATAATTCACAACACCATGTCAGAACCCCCCCCCCCCACCACTCAAGGCAATCTCTCACCCAGATACTATAGCAGGGTGTCTCATGACTGACGCCCTGGTCTATGGCTGTTCCTTGATTTGAAGCCAGTTTAACTCAGTTTCAAATAATAGGCTCTCTTTCAAGATGGCATCTTGATATACCCTTGAGATAAAGTGATAGAATGTCTTTCTTTATTGGGATTAGCCTTCTTCCCTGGGGCAGTTACTATCTCACCAAATTCCCTACACTGAATTTAAGGCTGTGGGCAGTGTGAAATTTCCTGCAGCTAGAATTGTCTGCCACTTGAGCCACCAGGCTTACTTTGTAATGGTTTTTCAGATTCTCCTCCCAGTCCTGGAGAGCCACAGCTGGGGTTTGGAGCTATAATCTGATTTGATATGCTGTCTTTGTTTTCTCTGTGCTTTTCTTAGGTCCTGCCACATATTTCAAGGTTCCCAATGCTCTTCCTATCTTTCTCTCTTTAGAACGGCATCTTTATCATGTTACCTGACTCGTCTCATTCACCATGTCAGCATAGATGTGCTTCTAATCTGTCATCTTATTCACTTTAATGGACACCAAGTCTTTGTTAGGTATTTGTTTTACGAATGCTTTCTCAAACTCCCCACCTTAACCTTTCTGCTCTCTTAAATAGTGAAATCATTAATTTTCACACGATCCAATTTACTGTTTGTTAAAAAGTGATTTGTGTGTTTTGTATCCTATTACCATTTTTCTTTCGACTCATTGTGATGTATGTGCTATATGTATAATCTTGCAAATCTAAGCACACAAGTAATATCATAGTTACATTAGGCTGGACACCAGTAGGTCACGCCTATAATCCTAGCTATTCAGGAGGCTGAGATATGAGGATCACAGTTCAATGCCAGCCTGGGCAGGAAAGTCCATGAGACTCTTATCTCCAATAAACTACTCAGAAAAAGGTGGAAGTAGCCCTGTGGCTCTTGTTTTCTTTTAAAAAATTATTTTCTTTAAATAAGTTAAGTAATTTAAATTTAAAATGTCAATTTATATGTATGATACATCTTGATTAGACTCACCATTCCCTCATTTTTCTCTATCTATAGCATCCTACCACATCTCCTCTACTTGCCTAAGTTCAGGTTTCATTTATGTACATTCAGTATTATGACTGTATTTACTCACCATTCTTCTCTCCATTCATCTTCTCTCCCCCTTCTAGTCCCCATCTCCTCTCAGTCAAAACATTGTTTTGGTTTCATGGTATTAATGTTGTTTCATTGCCTGTTCATTTTTCCGAGTGGTTATACCATGGAATCTAATTTTTTTTTTTGGGGGGGGGGCCTTGGACTCAGGGCTTGAGAACCAACCCTGGCTTCTTCCCGCTCAAGGCTAGCACTCTGCCACCTGAGCCACAGCGCCCCTTCTGGCCGTTTTCCATATATGTGGTGCTGGGGAATCGAACCGAGAGCTTCATGTGTAGGAGGCAAGCACTAGGCCATATTCCCAGCCCTGGAATCTAATTTTTTTTTGGCATGTGTGTTGGTACCCTAGGACCTGGGTACTGTCCTTTAGGTTTTTCACTCACAGCTATTGCTTTACCATTTGAGCTACATACAGTTCCACTGTCCTCATTTTTATCCTCATGTAAAGTTAGATTCATGCTTCCCCATATTCTTTTAAAAATTATTGTAAAGGAGATGTACAAAGGGTTACAGTTACACAAGTCAGGTAATGAGTACATTTCCTTTTTTCCCAGTCCTGGGCCTTGAACTCTGGGCCTGGGCACTAGTACATTTCCTTTTGAACAATCACCCCTTCTCTCATTCTCTCCCAGTTTTTCCCCTTCCGAGTCCCCCCCCCCCCAAGTTGTACAGTTCATTCCCAGTAGAGTGTCTAGTGGGTTTCTCTGTTGAATTGGTTCTCTCTTTATCCCACTGTTTCTGTGATTCCTCTTCCCCTTCCCCTCACCAAATCAGATAAACTTATATAGAAGACAAAAGGTACAGAAATAAAAAAAAACAACAAAATCACAGAGGGAATAAATCAAAGAAAGAAGAAAAGAAAAAAAAAGAACCACAAACTGTAAAACAATAATAAATCTCTTGTTTTCAGTCCTTGTAATTTATTTCGATAAGCATCATTTTATAAGATCATATGCACATATATATTGAGTCCATGCAATGCTCTTACAACTTGGGGGGTAGGGGAGTGGGGAGGGGTAAGCAGGAGAAAATGAGGGATGAAATGTACTCATTACCTTACTTATGTAACTGTAACCCCCCTGCTCATCACTTTTTCAATGAAAAAAAAAAGGAATATCCTCCTTTGTTCTCACTGTGTGAATGTTTACTTGTAGGTTTATAGGTACATTCTAATGATTACAAATGAGGGAAACTATGCAGCCTTTGTTTCTTTGGGTTTAGCTTACTTTGCTTAGTACAATTTTTTTCTGAGTCTTTCCATTTCCTTAAGAATGGGGGCAATGTCATTGTTTCTGGGAAGCAAATTTTCTTGATCTATTTGTCCACTGAGGGGCATCTATATTGATTCCATGTGTTGGCTGTGGTAAACAATGCTTCAGTGAACATGGTCATGCTGGTGGCTTTAGTGTTGTTTGGTGGCAATTGGATAGATGCCCAGGAGTGAGATTTCTGAGTCATAGGGGAGCTCTATGTTTAGTCTTTTGAGGAACATCCATACTGCTTTCCAGACTGGTTAACCAAGTTTACGTTCCCACCAACAATGTAGTAGGGTTCCCTTTTGGCCACATCCCACCAGTGTCTGTTATTGTTAGTTTTCTTGATAATGGCTATACTAACTGGGGTGAGGTAGAATCTCAGTGTTGTTTTGATTTGCATTTCTTTTATGGCCAGAGATATCAAACATTTCTTCATGTGTCTATTGGATATTCTTATTTCTTCTTCGGAGAAGTCTCTCTTTAAATCTTTACCGCAGTTATTAATTGGGTTGTTTGTTTGGGAATTTGTTTTGGGGAGTTTAATTTTTTGAGCTCTGAATATATTTCAGATATGAGGCCCTTGTTTGACACATAGGTAGTAAACATCTTCTCCCAATCTGTGGGATTTCTATTTATCTTGCTAGCTATGTCCTTTGCCATACAGAAACTCTTCAGTTTGATGCAACCCTGTTTATCCAGTCTTTCTTTTTTTAAAATTTTTTTTAAATTTTTTTTTTTTTTGGCCAGTCCTGGGGCTTGGAATCAGGGCCTGAGCACTGTCCCTGGCTTCCTTTTTGCTCAAGGCTAGCACTCTGCCACTTGAGCCACAGCGCCACTTCTGGCCGTTTTCTGTATATGTGGTGCTGGGGAATCGAACTCAGGGCCTCATGTATATGAGCAAGCTCTCTTGCCACTAGGCCATATCCCCAGCCCCTATCCAGTCTTTCTTAATTTGTTGTGATTCTGGATCTTTACTTAGGAGGTTTTGACCTGTGCCAAGGAGTCTGAGTGTTTCCCCTATCCCTTCCTGTAATATTCTCAGGGTATCTGGTCTTACATTGAGGTCTTTGATTCATTTGGAGTTGGTTCTGGTGCAGGTTGATATATAAGAATCGAATTGCAGTTTTCTGTATGTGAATAGCCAATTCTACCAGTACTATTTGTTGAAGAGGGTGTCTTTCTTCCATCCTGTGCTTTTACTCGGCCTCATTTTCTATTAACTTACAATAAATTAACTTTTCTGTTGTTATTTTGTTGTATAAGGATATCCTTAATAATACGTTAATATAATAACTACTATAATATAGGTATATGTTATAGTACAAATCTCTCCTATTTGTGTATTTTTTGCCTGTCCTGGGGATTAGACTTCAAGGCCTGAGCACTGTCCTTGGCTTCCTTTTGCTCAAGGCTAGCACTCTACCACTTAAGCTACAGTTCCACTTCTGGCTTTTTCTATATATGTGGTGCTGAAGAATCGAACGCAGAGTTTCATGTATATGAGGCAAGCACTCTACTACTAGGCCATATTCCCAGCCCCCATTTGTGTGTTTTTAAAAATATGATTTTATTGTTATTACTATTGTGTTGTACAGAGGGATTACCATTTCATAAGTTACATAATGAGTACATTTTTTTCGGCAATGTCACTCTTTCCTTTGCTTTCCCTTGGTTTCCTTTTCCTATCCCTGCCCACAAGTTACATAGTTTATTTTCCACATGGTGTATAGTGAATAATTTGTGGGTCTTGCTTGTAACTTTCTAGTGGTGACTTTTCTCATATGGAAGCTTTAAATTTATAGTCCAACATTCTTCACTATATGCATTGTGCTTTTGTTTAACTGGTTTATTTTAGAATTTTTTTGCATCTTTTTTTTGCCAATCCTGGGGCTTGAACTCAGGGCCTGAGCACTGTCCCTGGCTTCTTTTTGCTCAATGCTAGCACTCTATCACTTGAGCCACAGTGCCACTTCTGGCTTTTTCTGTATATGTGGTGCTGGGGAATTGAACCCAGGGCTTCATGTATGCGAAGCAAGCACTCTACCACTAGGTCATATTCCAAGCCCTGTTTAACTGTTTTTTTTTTTTTTTTTTTTTTTTTTTTTTTGCCAGTCCTGGGGCTTGGACTCAGGGCCTGAGCACTGTCCCTGGCTGCATTTTGCTCAAGGCTAGCACTCTGCCACTTGAGCCACAGCGCCCCTTCTGGCCATTTTCTATATATGTGGTGCTGGGGAATTGAACCCAGGGCTTCATGTATACAAGTCAAGCACTCTTGCCACTAGGCCATATCCCCAGCCCTGTTTAACTGGTTTTATTCTCTGCTATCATTGTGATCATAAGGGGCTCATGTGATAATTCCACATGGCTTGTGCTTTTTGTGGCTTTCTACATTTGAGGTCAAATATTTTAAAATTTGATTGGCTTTAAGAAGATTAGGAAGGTACCTGGAAAGATGTAACTAATTGGTGCTTTCAAAAAGAAATGCAGGTCTGGTGCTGGTGGCTCACGCCTGTATTCCTAGCTACTCAGGAGGCTCAGATTATAAGTCTGTGAGACTCTTATGTCCAATTAACCACCAGAAAACCAGAAGTGGTGCTCAAGTGGTAGAGCACTATCTTTGAGCTGAAGAGATCAGGGAGAGCACCCAGGCCAGAGTTCAAGCCTCATAACCACCACCACAACAGAAAAAGCAACAACAACAACAACGAAAAGCAAATGAAGATGTGAAGATCCAAGAGGCAAAAATACAGAGCAAGAAAATGTAGAGATTATAACCTTTCTCAGGTCAGTCTAATGAGATGTGATAAGGCCAAGGAATACTAATGGAGGTTAATTAGGCCATGTGAAAAGCACTCCAGAGAGATAATGGGAAGATACATAATGCAAAGATTCAAAACAATGTTATACAAGGGAAAGAAAAACATTGAGAGGCTAATGTTTCTGAAGATATTATCCTTTGATTACCTGCAATATGTAATAGAACTGCCTAGTATAGTTATTACAAATGCACATTTTTCAGATGTCACTGAGACTTTCAGAAAAAAAAAGATTACAGTGAAGCCCCCAGCTCTGTATGTTTAATAGGCTCTCTGTTTCTTATGTACCCTGAAGTTTTAGCGGTAGTTATGTAGGCAGTTGTGTGGGAAGAACCCTGGCTACAACTGGAGAATGTCTTCCTTAGAAGCCGTGTGTTAATAATGGTTTTCTGAATTTCTTTTTATTGCAATTGCACCAGTGGGGCTCATTATTACTTAAAAGATGCCAAAGGTTAAGACTTTCCAACAGTGAGTGTTCACATTCAACTGATCTTTTAAAATGTTTTTGAAGGGAAGTCATGGCTCTTCAACCTAAACAAAATGTAGCCATTAAAAAATTAACTTTTATAGCTGTTAATGTGATTCCTTAACATTTTTGCCTTTCACAGAAAACATATCCTGCCACTTTAAATGTCCAAAATAGAGAAATTATGTTTAATTAATGTTGACACCATGATCACATGCTTATTATGATTATATAAATGAGGTTTTTGTGGCTTGTATATCAGTTGCATCTCGTGTTTAAACAAAGACCTCACACTGGAGCAGAAGTATACTGATTAGATGAATGGCATTAAGTACAAAACTGTATTGTGCTTGGTGAATTTCAATTTTACAAAACAGACACATAGTCTGATTATTCCAGTCTTTGACTGCTTTGCGATTCACTTTTGATAAATTGTTTATCTAATGAATTGATAATTTGCTATTGAGTCAACAAAACACCAAATTGAAAACCTTACTTCTGAAAATCTGAAGATAAGTTGGACTGTCATCCTTTGTTTTATTTAGTAGTGTATGTATAATCATTCTATTATTTTCTTTACTGCCCTTAATCACTTCCACTTGATTTGATAAGGCCTTTGCTGGCTCCCTGTAAGATTTCCATTTTGACAGCATGATAATTACCATAATTCCAGTGGAGAATAATAGCTTTACAGTGTGAAAATGTAGTAACTCTATTTAGTAAGTCTAACCAAGTGAACAAATTAAATGCATTTCCAAATTGTTTCCAAATTATCTGTTCAATAATATCCATGTCAACCCAGTGTTAGAATCTAGAAGAATGTAGATTCTGGAAATTGAGGATTGTTGGAGCTAAAAGATCACAAACTCAAATGTGTGAAAGGACCAGACAATTAACACAAAAGAGTGACAAAGAGCCAACTGAATTAGAAATGGGCTCAGTGATTCTTTGTATTCTGATTTTTCATGTGGGGACAAAATTTTGTTTTCATTTTTCATCCTCTGCTGGGTAACTGCCAACATTTGGGATATCTTCCTCTCCATCAGAGCTAGTTGGAACATGTGTAGAAGTTTGTCTTTGAAGAATGTTGCCCAGGCATATGCTGGCAATGCACTCTTCTGATCAATCCTTAAAGTGAACCAATATAGGTTATTTCCTCAGAAAGTTTGCTTCATGACCTCAAAGAAAATTTTCATTTATGTATAATTTTAACAATAACATACAATGATGTAAAGTCAAGGTAAATTGACATATTATATACAGAAACATGTATATGCAGAGCTGGGTTCATTGGAGATAATAGCACTAAATTTCCAGAGCTGTAGTAAGGATTAAATGACATGGGGAGTGGTGCCATATGTCTTGGAACCCCAGCACTTGGGCAACTGAGACAGGAAGATCATCAGTTCAAGGGCAGGCTGGGCTACAAAGCAATCCAAGGCAGCTTGGGCAACACAACAAGACACTCTCTCCAACAAACAAAAAATTTAAGAAATGTATACAGTGTTTTAGATATGTACTCAACAGAGTAGCACTTTTTTTGCCAGTCCTGGGCTTGGTCTCAGGGCCTGAGCACTGTCCCTGGCTTCTTTTTGCTCAAGGCTAGCACTCTGCCACTTGAGCCACAGCGCCACTTCTGGCCTTTTCTATATATGTGGTGCTGAGGAATTGAACCCAGGGCTTCATGTATACAAGGCAAGCACTCTTGCCACTAGGCCATATTCCCAGCTCCCTAGAGTAGCACTTTTTAAAAAAATACATTTTTATTGTTATTGTAGAGTTAATATAAGGAGGGGTTACATTTGCCTGGATCAGGTAATGAGTATAATTCTTTTTGAATCATCTGTTCCCTTCTCTCACTCCTAGTTTTTCCCTCCTGTCCCCACCCACATAGTAGCGTTCCTTGGCTCCTTTCCTGGCAGACAATTGTTATCATTCAATGCTGAATTATGTCCTTCCATGCACTCCTTACATTTAAAATTTGTGTTAACAAATCTGCTGTTATTCTAACAGGTTTCTCATTGTAGGAAACTTTTTTTCTTCTTGTTTCCAGTTTCAATATTGTTCTGTATTCTATATATTTAGTGTTTTAACTATAATGTATCTAGGGGAGTTTTTTTCTTTGACCCTTCTGTTTGGTGTTCTGTAAACCTTCTCCAAGCAGGTCACATCCTGTTTCTCAAGCTTAGGGTTTATTTTATTGAACATGTCTGAATACTTTTAGTTTTTATCTCACTTCGTTCTCTACCCATGACTCATGGGGTTGATCTCAATGGACTCTGAAAGGACTTGTACATTGTATTCATATCTTTTTTTCTTTTGTCAATCTCCTTGACTGTCTGATATAATTTCTGTGCTTTATCTTTAACCTATGATACCCAGTTTTCAACTTGTTCTGTTTGATTAATTGAATTCTTTATTTTGAGTTATTCTACTCTTAATTTCCAGGATTTTGATTTGATTTTTACAAGGTTTCCATCTCTTTATTGAATTTCCCTCTCACATTCTACATTTTTTTCTTTATTCCATTTATCTATTTGTTAATTCTCTAGCTGATTGTGTTCTCTCTGACTTCATTCAGCAAGGTTTTATATCATGGCAGGCGTATGTGCCAGGAAAAGAAGAGAGGCAGAAAAGATTGGAGTCCCTCATTCTCCTTGTGATACACTCCTCATGACCAAGGAGCCTCCTAACACACTGCTCTGTGGACCAAGTCTTTAACATATGAGCCTTTAGGGGACACTCCAGATCTAAACTATATTTTCCTATATACAGCAAGTGTAGCAAGTGTTATTGTTGTTGTTATTATCATTATTTTATTATTATTATTACTTTCAGTCATGGGGCTTGAACTTAGGGCCTGGGCATAGTCTTTGAGCTTTTTTCTCAAGCCTAGCACTCTACCACTTTGAACCACAGCACCACTTCTGATTTTCTACTGGTTAATTGGCAATAAGAGTCTCGTGGACTTTCTTGCCTAGACTGGCTTCGAAATGTGATCCTCAGATCTCAGCCTCCTGAATAGCTAGGAATATAGGCATGAGCCACTGGCACTTGTCTCAGGTAGTTATTTTTGTGCTTTTTGAGATAGTGGCAATCAACTGAGCATAGCAGTTTTATTTAGTTTGTAGTCGTATGACTATATTTTTCCTGACAAAAGTTTTAGGACAGGGCTGGGAATATGGCTTAGTGGTAGGGTGATTGTTTTGCATGAATGAAGCCCTGTGTTCCATTCCTTAGCACCACATAAACAGAAAAAATCAGAAGTGGAGCTGTAGCTCAAGTGGTAGAGTGCTAGCCTTGAGCAAAAGGAAGCCAGGGACAGTGCTCAGGCCAAGCCCCATGACTGGTAAAAAAAAGTTTTAGGGCATAGTTATAGTTTTTCAGTAGCTATTCTACATGTACTTCATGGTTTTCTTTTTTCTCTTTTTTATTGTTGTTAGAAAGGTGATGTACAGTACATAGGGGTTACATATAGTTATATAAGTCAGGTAAAAAGTACATTTCTTTTTGGACACTGTTACCACTTCCCTCGCTGTTTCCCAGTTTTTCCCTTTCATTCCCACTCACAAGATATATAGTTCGTTTTCAACATATTGTCTAGGGAGTACCATTTTTTTCTTTGTAGATATTTTTCTAGTATACCTTAGGGTTTGAGAATACACTATTAGTGTATTTAAGAAGAGGAGCAGACATTATTGCATTTGAATTTACTTTCTGGCAGGGTCATACTGTAACTCACATATCTAAAGATATAGAGCCTATCTAAAGGATTATGAATTAATCAAGCTCCCAGCAAGACATAACTGATACAACATTAATAGTTAGACAAGAAGTAAGTAAATAGAGACAAATTTAGAGTAATTAGCGAGGTATACTACAGGATTTCAGGCTAGCAAAACAAGAGGAGCTATTACATCCAGTATCCTAAAAGGAAAGTAGAGCTAAGTATAAATTACCAGAATATGAGGAAGACAGCTATTTGGAAAAAATCTCTCAATAGAGCTGTGGCCTTCATTAGCTCCCCAAGGGATTGAGGTGGGGGAATACTTTTATATAACACCCTTAAAACAATTAGTGGTGCCTATTGGCCAAACTCAAACAGAAGCCAGAAAGCCAGGGAGCCCACTGATTAGTCTCCAATGGCTAGTCTCTGGAAAAATCTCAAATAATGGATTACAGGTATACATCTATCGTAGGGATGATGGTAGCCACTGCCTTGTCTCATTGAAGCTACCCTGCAGGTACTCATTGTTTTCCTTGGTTCTAATGCTGCATCTTTCACTCTTTGGAGATGCTCACTCTTTTGAATCAATGACTACCTATATAAATATGTAACTATGTTGGTATATACATCTTCTGTGTCAGATGAGACACATGCTCTCTGTTGTGAAATTTCCAGCTGCTACAAATAAGATTTGAGATCAGTTTAGTATAATACAATAAGAAACCAAGAAACAGTTACCATCACAAATCAATGCCTATTAATTGAAGGTGGCATTTAAATTCAAAAGTTAATGATACATGATTTCTTCTGGTTAATAATTGTAGCATCATTATTTAATAATATAATAACCTGACTTCATACTCTCCTGCCATCCTTGAAACCTCCATTCATATCTTATGGCTAAACCCAAATGGAAGCCAAGAGAAAAGAGAGTTCCAACATAAATTTCAGATGGATTAAGTAATTGAATGTACATAACAAACTAAGAAACCCATAGGAAAAAACAATGTGAATACAAATTAGGAGAATTAAATACCTTTCTAAATATGGCAGCAAAGCCAGAAATAGTAAATAGATGTAAGTTTATAAATTCATTTTTTAAGCCAGGTGCTAGTAGCTCAGGCCTATAATACTAGCTACTCAGGAGGCTGAGATCTGAGGATCATGGTTCAAAGCCAGCCTGGGAAGGAAAGTTCATGAGACTCATATCCAATTAACCACCAGAAAACTGGAAGTGGTGCTGTGGCTCAAGTGGTAGAGTGCTAGCCTTGAGCTGAAGAGCTCAGTAACAGTGTCTAGGCTCAGAGTTCAACCACCTGGAACGATCAAATAAAAAATCCATCTTTTCTCTCTCTCTCTGTCTCTTTTATTTATTTTTTTTGGTACTGGGGATCGAACCCAGGACCTTGTGCTTGCTAGGCAAGCACTTTGCAACTGAGCTACATCCCAGCGCCCAAATCCATCTTTTACATGTCAAAGACAAGGAAGAGAATGTGCTGAGAAAAACTGTATCATATAAGTGTTAATACACAAAGAGTTTTACAATCCAATTTAAAAAGGTGAACATTCTAAATGATGATCAAATGACAAGGAAAGATAATTTACATATGATTAAATAAAAATAGCCAATATAAAAATTAAAGCAGTCAAACTTCACTAATAATAAAAATGAAAATTGAACTATGCCATGACATTTAACACTTTCTATTTTTTGCATATTATTGATGAAGATTGAAAATAATGATAGTACCCAGAGTTGACCTGGGCATGAGGAAATACACACCTGCAAATGCAGCTCTTAGGAGAGAAAATTAGTGTAATTTTTCTGTAAGGCAATTTTGTAATATGTTTCAAAAGTCTTAAATGTGCCAGTTTTTAAAAACTGAATTGTTACAATAGTAGATACTGATTTCTAAGAAAATAGTAGCATATAAAAAAAAGAAAATAGTAGCATATATCTATATGTCTACCTACCTATGTGGAAACTTACTACTTTATAATGTTTAAAATTTAGAAACTATATGAATGCCTATAAGGACAACTGAATGACACTAGTCTGTGCTAGATAGTCGGCTTAGATTGGGTCTAGCTTGTAACTTATTAGCCCTATGCTAAATTTCCATAAGAAATAGCAAGAGTGGATCAGATTGTGGTAGTTAAAGTGAAAGAATTATCAGGAAAGCCATCTTATTCCATTCTGCAATATACATATAAGTGCTTTCTCGATAATTATTTTCAGCCTCCAGTGGCCACTGAATGTCACTGTAGTTCTAAGGAAATGCAATGAAAATAAGGCTTCTTTGGTCTCAGTAGTGATTGAAGAGACTGGTCTAAGAAAAAATAAATGAGCAAACCAGCCCAGAAATATTTAGAGTTCTTCCCATTGACTGTAGCCTCCTATTTCCATGAACAATACAGTTGGATTGATAAATGAGCAATGATAACTAAATGTTTGAATCAACACTTCTCAAGTACTTTCAAAGTCCTATACAGTAAGAATTAAAAACTCCAGGTTATGATCTTGGTTCTGTTAAACCCTGGTCAGATTCTCTCAGTGGACAGACAGCAAAACTGATCTCAGGAGGTGGGAAGGAGTTACTCGATACATGGCCTAAGCACTTACTCAGGGTACTAGCAAAGCAAGAACAGCAACTACCTAATGCCTTTTTTTTGGAGCAGAGGACAGTAGGACTCATTTCCATACCACTGGCGTGCTTTACAAGCTCTGGCATGTAGTAGCTACTCAACACGTTTATGGTACTTCCCTCACTGCTACTTCTCCAGTTTGACTTCAAGTTATTCTTCCTTTATGGTGCCATAATACTTGTGCTTATTCTATCACAGCACTTATGTTACTGAGTAAACAATGATCCATTTACATATTGGGTGGATAGATACTTGAGACTAGACATTGATTGTCTTTTTTCTTCTTTATTGTCAAAGTGAAGTAGAGGGGTTACAGTTCCATATGCCAGGCAGTGAGTACAATTCTTATCCAACTTGTTACCTCCTCCTTCATTCCCCTCCCATGCCTCCACCTCTCCCTTTCCCTCTTCCCCCTATGAGTTGTACAGTTGGTTTACACCAAATGGTTTTGTAAGTATTGCTGTTGCAATGGTTTGTCTTTTTATCCTTTTTCTCTCGATTTTGGTATTTCCTTTTTCTTCCCTAGTTCCAATACACATATATACAGTATCCAGGGTACTAAGATTAGTTACAGTGATATCAGGGATAAAACCACAGGAGGGAATACGAGAGAAAAAAAATGTATGGTTTCACATGGCATGTTGAAAATAGCAACAACAGTGATAAAGCATTTGTTTCCATAGTCTTTTGACATTTCCCCTCAAATGAAGAGTTTTTGTAATTCCCCTCTGCTCTTCTCATCTGATACCCACCCAGAGAGTCATAATAATCAAGAGATCATTTTTACCTTTGTGTGAAAACGAGCTGAATTACAAGTTGGAGAAGCCAGCTTCCAGGAAAGAGCAGGAATTCATGGAATGAATAGAGGAGGAAGGGTCGATGAAGCTAATGAGGCACCAAAGAAAAATATCCCTTTGGTTGGATGGTGGGAGGAACTGAAAGTAGGAGGAATGAGACCGGGAAGAGGATGATGAGTTATGTCTGATGTGGACATTTTCTCCATTTCCCCTGTGGAACCCAGTATTATTTTCAAAGCTTTGTCAGTAGATTTGAATTTAGGGGTGTGTGAAGAAGTCTCTAGTTTGGTGCTGCACATAGGGAATAGCTAATCTGTGGGTTGCCATGTTTAAATGCACTCATTTTCTCAGGAAAGCTGTTTCTTGACGTATTTACATAGGCAAGCCATAAATGGCTATCTTCATGTCTGTAGCCTCAGAGACTAAATATAAGTCTCTATAAAGTCAAGCACAAGTATGCACAGAGTGAATGCTACATGTGTCTTAGCTTGCTACTTTAATTTGCTCAGTAGTCATTTTCATTGTGCAAGAGAAAGAAGAGTAGACATAGATTTTTCCTAGACTGTGAATGAGATTGGGCCTTTTCTCTGGACACTCATGTATGTTCTCCAGGTCACCTGGTTTCCTAGTTGAACCATGCAAATTTTACTATCTCCCATTCCTTCAGGTACTCCATCATTCCTCTTATGCCTCTAGACCACATCTTAGTTTCTGAGTGTCATACTTCATAGGCAAGATCCTATTTGTTATCTCCATTTGAATGTTTTACAGGAATCTAAACATTAACATGTCCAAAACAAGAACTCCAGAATCTTGACCTTACAATTAGAGGCAAGAGGTAAGAGCCTCAGTGTGTACCTGGTACAAGGGAGTATCACATTACTCCTACTTGAAGCTGGTTGAAGCCTACATGGAATTAGTCATCCTAGGTGTAGCTGTAGTAAAATCCAAGGGGATTTTTGAAGTGTTGAATGAAAAGAATCTAATAAAATTTATCATCCTGTGTGATTTTTCCTTGCTTTAATTTACTTTATAGTATTTGTTTATTAGATCTTTGCCTGTTGCTTTCACAAGAATGTAAATTGTGAGGTCAAAAACTGTTCTCTGTTTTGTTTCATAGTATCTAGACCATACCTGGCTCATTAATTTTTTGTTGCATGAATGGATACATAGGAAACAATGTACAGTTGTTAGGAAGCCAGATGGCCTGGGTTGAATGAGCCACAGTAATGTGTATGTGGTGATTAATAAATGTCAATGCCTTTCTCCTTTTACTTGCCCCATATTTTTATTGGGAGCTGGTTGAATTGAGTATCTATTCACAACATACACAGTTTTGGATTAATTCTTTAGTATTATCTAGTTTCATTACAGATGAAGATACTGTGGATTAAAATATGAAAAAATATCCATTAGGGGAAAAGACATCTCCTAGCTTTTAAATTAAATTAAATTTATTTATTTTTGTCAGTTGTGGGGCTTGAACTCAGGGCCTGGGAGCTGTCCTTGAGCAGTTTGTGCTCAATGCCAGTGCTCTACTCCTTGAATCACTGCACCACTTCTGGTTTTTGAGTGGTTTGTTGGAGATAGGAATCTCATGGGGACTTTTCTGTTCTGGCTTCTTTTGAATCACAATCCTCGGACCTCAGCCTCCTGACTAGGTAGGATTACAGGCGCAAGCTACCACCACCTGGCTTTCCTTTTTAACTGTAGGAGAGTGCTAGAGAATGGTGAATCCTCAATTTTGCATCAGTGATTCTAGTGCTAAGAGGAGATAAGCACTTTATAACTCTTCTATTAGACTTCTGGTGACTGGAAACACAGAAAGGAACTTCTGGGCTGTGTGCCCATGGCTCACACCTATAATTTTAGCTGTTTGGGAAGTTTGGAGGTTTGTAATTAAAAGTCAACCTAGGCAGAAAAGTCTTTGAGACTCCATCTCCAAGTGACCAGCAAATAGCCAAACCGGGATTATATGAAATTAAATGATTTTGCACAGCAAAAGAAACAGACTGAAGAGACAGTCTACATAAAGGAAGAAAATCTTTGTTACCCATTCATTTGATAAAAAGATTAACATCCTGTTATATAAGAAGCAAAAAAAAAGTAATACCAAAAGAACAACTAATCCAAGTTAACAAAAAGGCAAATGATCTGAACAGGTAGTTCTCAAAAGAAATACAATGGCGGCTGGGAATATGGCCTAGTGGCAAGAGTGCCTGACTCATATACATGAAGCCCTGGGTTCTATTCCCCAGCACCACATATATAGAAAATGGCCAGAAGTGGCGCTGTGGCTCAAGTGGCAGAGTGCTAGCCTTGAGCAAAGAGAAGCCAGGGACAGTGCTCAGGCCCTGAGTCCAAGGCCCAGGACTGGCAAAAAAATAAAAAAAAAAAGAAATACAATGGCAAATAAATATATTGACAATGTTCAGTTTCTTTAGGCATCAGGAAAATTCAGATAAAAACTATTTTAAAATTCTCTCTCTCCCAAGTCAGAGTGCTGTGTGTCAAAAAACAAAAACATAAATCAGGGGCTGGAAATATGTCCTAGTGGCAAGAGTGCTTGCCTCGTATACATGAAGGCCTGGGTTCGATTCCCCAGCAGCACATATATAGAAAATGGCCAGAAGTGGCGCTGTGGCTCAAGTGGCAGAGTGCTAGCCTTGAGCAAAAAGAAGCCAGGGACAGTGCTGAGGTCCTGAGTCCAAGGCCCAGGACTGGCAAACAAACAAAGAAAGAATAAAGTCTTGAATTCACACCTCAGTATAACAAATAAAAAAAAACATAAATCAAACAAAAATCCCTACATAACAGGGATATAGGGGAAGCGAAACCCTTATGGTAGGAAAAAGCCACTATGTAAATAAGCATGACGTTTCCTGAAGAAGCTGAAAATAGAACTACCATATAATCTAGTTATATCACTTGTTAGAGTCCACCAAAGGAGTGTAAGTAAGCATACATAAGAAATATTTTCATGCTTGTTGTTACTGTGGCACTGTTAACAATAGTAAATAAATGAAATCACCTTACATGCCTGTCAAGACAAATGGATGAATAAAATATGCTATTCACATGACAATTCACAATGAAAAATGAAATGTCACTTGTAAGAAAACAGATGGAACATAAACATCATGCAGAAAGACATGTGTTACGTGTCCTGCTTCATACGTGGAAGATTAAAAAACAAAGATGCTGGGTGCCATGCTGTAATCCATGTTACTTACTCAGGAGGTTAAGATCTGAGGATTGCAATTTGAAGCCAGCTTGGGCAGAAAAGGCTACTCAGAAAAAGCTGGAAGTGGCACTGTGGCTCAAGTGGTAGAATGCTAGCCTTGCTCAAAAAGAAGCTCAGGCACAGCATTCATGCGCAGAATTCAAGCCCCAGGACTGGCAAAACAAAAACGTTACAACTGTATATACTGGTATTAGAACTAGGGAAGGGAAAGGGAATACCAAAATCGAGAGACAATGGATAAAAAGACAAACCGTTCCAAAAGCAATACTTGCAAAACCACTTGGTGTAAACCAATTATGCAACACATGTGGCGGGGGTGGGGGGGTGGGGGAGAGAGAAAAGGGAAGGGGGAGATGGGGGCAAATGAGGGAGGCGGTAACAAGTTGAACAAGAAATGTACTCACTGCCTTATATATGAAACTATAAGCTCTCTGTACTTCACTTTGGCAATAAAGGGGAAAAATGGAACCCCCCCCCAAAACAACAAAAAAGATGGCGTTAACCTAATAGAAAATCTACAATGGAAGGGTAAGAAGACCAAAAAGATGGGGAATAGAATAGATAGTTGGGAGAATAGATGCAAATATATATTGATTTTTGTATATATGGAAATTCCACAGTGAAATCCATTAACATAAACAAGCAATATACATTGTAATTTAATTTAACATATTAATTAGTATAATTTTTCTGGGAATAGATCTTGTGTTTTTAACACACACAAATAATAAAAGGTGAAGGCTGAATATTGGAAGATGATGGAGATTTCAATGGCCTTTATGATGGTGGTTTCATGGTGTACACTATTATCCAATCTTAGTGAGCTGTGTCCAGTAAATAACTATAGCTTTCTGCTTGTTAATCATAACTCAGTAAATCAGTTTTGTAAAGAAAGTTTACCATGAAGAAAATAAAACCTGTATATTAGTAGTTTTTGTTATAGCACCAAACCACTCTGACTGTGCTCTATATGGTATCAAAGCTCCACATTCAAGTTAAGACCTCATCTTTTCAGTTAAGTCTTATACAGGTGACAGAAAAAAATTTCACCACACCTGTAAAACAAACTTTGAGTTCTTTTCATGGCAGGAATATTTACAAAGATGCTGCCATAATATCTTTTATCCGGGAGGGGGGTATGAGGGACAAGGTAACAAACAGTACAAGAAATGTATCCAATGCCTAATGTATAAAACTGTAACCTCTCTGTACATAAGTTTGTTAATAAAAATTTGAAAAAAAAATCTTTTATTCTTCTTGAGGCCAAGGTCAGGGGTCAGACTTATACTGGACAAAAAGGTGCAGTACTGCTTGTGGGAAGACACCTATTCCCCACCAAGGCTGAATCCATCAAGATGCCTCAGCCTCCCTAACAATAAGCACAAATCAACTGTGTTAATGATCCCAAGGAGAAAAAAAGCCTGAGTATGACACAATGTTTTGTTAAAAAACTAGTGAAACGAAACCGCTGCAATTCTAATAAAGGACCACAGACACAATAGAGAAAAGTCACATTTTTGTCAATCCAACTCAATTCTACACTCCCGTATGCTTGCATTTTGTGGGAAATTTCACTTGACTGGTTTATTGGAGTTTCAGATTTTCTTGAGCAAAGAAAAGCAGAATTATCAAAGAGTTGATAAACCTCAAAGACACTTGATTCGAGGGATTTTTAATCTGTATAGCACAGAAAAGCTGTGCTTTCTTTAGGTGGCTAGAAATGGATTCTTTTGTCTTCATAGAAATCCACAGAAGGCCTTTGTTGATTTCATGAAAGCAGAATTGTGGGTTTAAGAAACATCAGCTTGTATCACCTCCTTGAAGACACTGAGAAATGTGCCCCCTTTAAACATGAAAGAAATAGAGTGTGAATTATTTTAGCTGGAGGTTTAAAGGGTGATCACAGAGGTGTAATTCTTTAGCAAGTAAGATTTACTCCTCTTATAATTGGGGGGATAGGAGGTGAACCTACACAAAGACTTTAAGCCCATGTAGGAATTAAATACTCACTTGCCTTCTAAAAGAGATTCAAGCAATAAATCATAAAGCAAAAGTCTTTGAAAATAATGACATCTCTTTCAAGGGAAAAATTGTACCACATGTACCGGGTGGTATTTGAAGTTAATTTTTTTCAAATAAGCAAAATATATTTTGAGTTACCTGATAGGTTTATATATACATATTCCCCCCCTCCAAAAAAAGGAAATGTTGCTTTCTCAGATATAGAGCAACATTTGCATGCCATGAACTTTCTGCTATTTCACGTCTTTAGAAATTGGAGAAACAGTATTTTGTCCACTCATAGATAGTACCTTAGTTAGTTTTACTTCATAATAAGCCACAGCAAAACTTAGTGGCTTAAAAGTCATGATCATCACGGGGCGGGGGGAGGAAAAGGGGGGAGAGGCGGGGGAAAATGAGGGAAGAGGTAACAAGTTGAACAAGAAATGTACTCACTGCCTTACACATGAAACTGTAACCCCTCTATACTTCAGTTTGACAATAAAGGCAAAAAAAAGTCATGATCATATTACTTGTTCACTGTCCTGTGGTCAGTGACTGGGGCTGTATAGTTAATTTTCTGGTCTTATGTAGGGTCAGTTACATAGCTATAGTCTACAGTGAAATAGTGGTTTTGCTGGGACCTTGTCAGGGATATGTATTTCATGCAGGTGAACCTGAGCTACTTTGTGAGGCAACTCAAGCCCCGGAGGGATAGGTTGAGTACAAATAATTCCCCAGCTTTTTCTTGTATAACAATTGCTGATTTCCTATTGACCAAAGCAAATCACATAACCAATTCCCAAATTATTGTGGAAGAGAATGACACAGAGGAAGCATGTGAAATGATGTGGTTTGTTAGTCACAGGAATAGTGAAATGACTTATTTCAAGTGATAGTTCTGGTGATACTGAACTTGAGATATACTGAAGGAAGTTACTGTTTATCAATAGGCATGGAACTATTTTGATATTTTAGCAACAGGCATGTTGTTAAACGATTGGCACAAGTACTGGTGCATAACAGTTTTCATGTAAAGTCTGAAAGAGACTGTATGCTCTAGAAATGATGCTAACCTGTGGTTCCCAACAACAAGTAATAATATAATATCAAGGTGAATGACTTCTTAATTCATGAAATAATACCCTTGGAATAAACGTTCTTATGAGATGCAGCATTACCAACAGTAAGAGGGATGTTCTTCAAAGAGACTGCTTTATTCTTTTATTCAGTGTTTATTGAGCACTTATTACATTATAGGACATAGGCACTGGGAATCTACTTGTTAAAAAAGTGACAGCAAAGTTGCAGAATGCAAAATAAACATAAAATCATTTGTTTGCTGGGTGTTGGTGGCTCACACCTGTGATTCTAGCTATTCAAGAGGCTGAGATTTGAGGATCACAGGCAGAAAAGTTGGGGCACGAAAGTCTAAATTACCACTAAATTACCAAAAAAGCTAGACGTGGAGGTGTGGCTTAAGTGATAGAGTATTAGCTTTGAGCAAAATAAAGCCCAGGGACAGCTCCTAGGTCTGGCACACACACAAAAAATCATTTGTGTTTTTGTGCATTCATAGTGAAATTGAGAGAACAGTGTATTTTACATGATAATTTAGAATAAACATAACTAAATACACAAAAGACTTTGACATTGAAGAATGAAAGTTGTTGGTTAAGGAAATTAAAGGAGACACGAATAGTTGGAAAGACATTTATAAGAATAGTATATCACTATATGGTGATGAACAGATTCAATACAATCCCTGTCCAATTCTTTATTTTTTCAGAAATAGGAAAAAAATCCATGTTAAATTATGAATATTTTTAAAAGATCTTTAATAAAAATAGTCCTGATAAAGAACAGAGGCCTCATACATTCTGATTTCTAACTTAGATACTACAGTATGCTACCATAGCCATTATTTGATAACACCATAAAGATAAACATTTGGAACAATAGAGTAGAACATAAAGTTTTGTGTACTAGGCAAATTCGTTTTGACAAGGATGTCAAGACCATTTAATGGGGGAAAGGAAAGTCTTTTAAATAGGTGTTTTGGGGGAAATTATATATTCACAGGCAAGAAAATAAAGTTAGATTCATATGAAGTTGAATTAACATCATATGAAAAAAATAACTCAAAATGGATCAATGGCTCAAATATAGGAGTTAAAAATGTAAAAAGCCTGGACTGGGATGTAGGTCTTGGCAAAGTGTTTGCCTAGCAAGTTCAGTGTCCTGGGTTTGATCCCCAGTATCAAAAAAGAAAAATGACAAAAAAAGTAAAATCTTAAGCCTGCTTCTTCATCTTTTCTTTCAATATTATGTTCTAACCCATAATACTTCGTAGCAATCTGAGTCAAATAACCTTGCATTAGCTAATTTGATGCATGTCATTGTCATATACAACTTATAGGGTTGAATAATTAGAAAATAACTTAATAAAACTCTCTTCCCACTGTGGAAGTCAAATACAGAATGACTTCTTCCTTTTCTTTTAATGTTATTTTTTCATGTGAAGCTTCTATTTGCAAAAGCCAACAAAAACCTAGCTAGCAAGAATCTCCCGTTCTAAGCTCTAGCAGCATAGGGAAGAGTGAAGAAAGTCAGGTGTAAACCTAATCACCACAATGTCTGATATAAGTACTCAGTTCAAAAGGAAGTCAAAAGACTAATGAGATAATGTGGGTAAACCATAATGTGGCACATGACACACAGGAAATGCTCAAAAAGTGTCAGGGCTAATTGTTTCTGAATATAAATACCCATACCTAACAGTTATTTTGTGTGTATTTACCTTGCTTATGTTAAATAGCCTTTGCTATCATTTTTCTACCATCTTTTACTATATATTAAGAGCTCCATACACAATATTTTCTGACTGGGTAATGCTGTCTCAATCCTGTAATCCTGGCTCCTCAGGAAACTGAGATTTTAGGATTGAGATTTGAAGTTAGCCTGGGCAGAAAAGCCCATGAGACACTTATCTCCAATTAACCACCAGAAAACTGGAAGTGGAGCTGTGGGCTCAAAGTGGTAGAGCACTAGTCTTGACTGAAAAAGTTCAAGGCAGTGCCCAGGCCCTGAGTTCAAGTCCTAGGACTAGCACACCCATACCCACACACCCACCTATATACCGCCCCCCCTCATTTTCTGGTTTATTTCCAGAAAAGTTCATTGCCAGTAGATTTAAAAACTGTTATCCCATAACATGCTCAGAAAGTATTACTGGAGTATCTGAGTATCTTCTAATATGGGTTATTTTGCCTGAATGCCTACAAAACATGAGCTACCACTTGTTTACAGCTTGGTTATTGAACTCTATTAAATATGAATATCACTGTGACTTAGTTTTATTTTCTATCTATATGTTTTACATTTAATCACTCAAATTTCTGAGTTTTAAGAGGCAATAAACTTCATTAATGTAAATCTTTAAGATGATTGGGTTTTAACAGTGATACTCACTAGACAATGTTGGAAATGAACTTTACAACTGGGGGGTGAGAAGTGGGAGAAAATGATGGAGGGGGTAACACTGTTCAAAAAGAAATGTACTCATTACCTTACTTATGTAACTGTAACCCTTCTGTACATCACCTTTATGATAACATTTAAAAATAGATTCATTCACAAAGACAGCTTCACATTTGACATGTCTACTGTGTATTGTTTTTGTCCACTCTGACAAAATTGTCCTAACTTCTCAGACATCTTCACTGAGTTTGTCAAAATGTTCCCCCATTTCAACTGAATATGTTTTTTTTTTTTGCCAAGGCTAGATTTTGAAGCCAACCTACATAGTTTCTCATAGTTTCTTTTTATTCTCAACATGCCATGTAAACTCGTACTACATTTTTTCTCTTTTTCCTTGTGTTTGACTGAGTGGTTTGTCTAGTTTTGTTTCTCTTGTAGTCCCCTCCTGTGGCTGTACCCTCGCTACCACTGTATTACATCCGAGTACCCTGGATATTGTCTATACGGGTAATAGAACTGGGGAAGGGAGAGGGAATACCAAAAACAAGAGACAAAGAACAAAAAGACAAGCCATTCAAAAAGCAACACTTAGAAACCATTTGGTGCAAACCAACTGCACAATCTTGGGGGGAGAGGGAAAGGGGGAGGGGGGAAATGAGGGAGGAGGTAACAAGTAGAACAAGAAATGTATTCACTGCCTTTCATATGAATATGTAACCCCTCTGTACCACACTTTGACAAAAAAATAAATAAAAAGAGGGAAAAAATTTTCTTTCTTTCTTTCTTTCTTTCTTTCTTTCTTTCTTTCTTTCTTTTCAAAGTGATGCACAGATGGGTTACAGTTTCATACATACCTAAGGCAGTGCATTTCTTATCCAACTTGTTACCTCCTCCCTCATCCCCTCCCTTGCATGCTCCCTCCCCATTTCCCCCCCCCCCACCATGAGTTGTGCAGTTGGTTTACAGCATATAGTTTTGTAAGTAATGTTGTTGCATTGGTTTGTCTTTTATCCTTTGTCTCTCTATTTTAATATTCCCCTTCTCTTCCTTAGTTCCAATACCCTCATATACAATGTCCAGGGTACCAGAGTCGGTTTCAAGTGACATCAGTTTCTGAATGGTAAACTTGGTATTCCTGTGGCAATGCTGAACCATGGAATAATGTCACTGAGTGGCAGGAAATGAATTGGAAAAGCAAGAATAAAATAAAAAATGGAAAAGAAAAATATGTATGATACACCTGGAAGTATTTGATTCATTTTTGCCTAGCCATCTGTCACATATCAAATACATATCATCAATTGACTGGATATAATGAAAGTACATTATATACATATATGGACACATCACAGCAAACAAGAAAAATAGATAAGAACTAGGATGGTGCAATCCAATCTAGATTAGACTACTCAGCTCTCTGCTCTTATTTCTTGATGCTATTGATTGAACCTAGAGCATTCAACATACTAGATAAGTACTCTACTACTTAAGCCAGGTGCGCAGTCCTTTTGTATTTTCTGTATTGTTTTATGGTGAGAAGGTCTCACTGACTTTGTCAGTGCCACCCCTGGACTCATGATTCTCCTGCCTCTACCTCCTGAATAGCTAGGATTACAGGTATGTGCCAGAGGAATGTGTATCATCTCTCTCTTTGCTCTGCTTTTGTGTTTGCCCTTTACTCTGCCATGCCATATGATCTTCTCAGTTTATACCTGTCCATATGTTTGGAATATTATCAAGAAGACATGTTTAAAATGATTAAGTCATTATACTGATTATTGACTGCGTTAGGTTAAAATATAAACCTTATACAGTATTGGTTCAGGTCTACCCTCTTTGGCTCTTTGCTATCTTTTCATCTGGGATGATTTCATAGTATTCTCTATTTTATCTGCAGCACATCCATTGCACTGAATTTCATCATTCTCATCTCCCATCCCTTGCCCCCCCCATTCATATCTCCCCAGTAATAATGAACAACTACCAACCTTAATCATTAGCCCTAGTTGGGGGCTGGGAATATGGCCTAGTGGCAAGAGTGCCTGCCTCATATACATGAAGCCCTGGGTTCAATTCCCCAGCACCACATATACAGAAAACGGCCAGAAGTGGCGCTGTGGCTTAAGTGGCAGAGTGCTAGCCTTGAGCGGGAAGAAGCCAGGGACAGCGCTCAAGCCAAGAGTCCAAGGCCCAGGACTGGCAAAAAACAAAACAAAACAAAATAGCCTGCCTCATTAGCCCTGGTTAACCTGGTTAGTCACTTAGTCACTTAGTACTGCTCTATTAGCAGTCTCACCCCAACATCCCTGACCACCACCATAATTTCTGACCACAATGTCCGTCTGATAGCAACAGATACATTTATACTAACTTCAACTTTCATAACTCCTTGCTTTAGTCTTGCTGATTTTTTTTGGGATATTCCATTATTCAGTTGCCTTCTTTCTAATTCTTTTATTCTAGGAGACTAGAATCTTGCCCTTAGCAAACTACACCAGTCTTTTGACTAGGTATCAAACCTTTAGGTGAGTCTCCCTTAAATCCATCCAATACATGTTGCTAAAGTGATCTTTTTGAAATCTACATGTGAGCTATCTGTCACTTTCTTAACATCTGTGATCATTTAGTGGCAACATTACTTCTTTCCTTCTAAACACATCTGGCTTTGTACTCTTCAAAGCATATGGTAGGATCATACTTCCTCAACCCCTTGAATTCACAAGCACCCATTGTGATTTGCAGTGGCCAATGGAATGTGAGAGGAACAGACATATGATATCTTGTGACAGAGTCTTAAGGTCCAGAATGAATTTGCTCTATTTCTGTTCTCTGTCTTGATTGTGGCTGCCCTGTTAGCTTGGGTCCAAGAGCAGAGGACCACCTGCAATTGTTCACATGTACTTTAATAATTACAAGTTCATATGACTCACATACTATGTCATTTCAATTAATTCTGTAATATTCTATTGCACCTTTAAGGGTATTGCAAAAATTTTTTAGTCAAAATAATGATAGTCCATCTCAATTGAAGGTGGATAGATTCACAAAATGGTGATTGTTGTAAACCCAAACCATGACCAATGGCAGGCCTGTTGTGGTGCTGAAAAGACTTGATGTATTGAAACTTGCTACTACTAGCTTTACTTGCTCCTGAAACAAAGCGGTTGACATTGTTTTGTACATCTGTTATAGTATTTTCCATCTCCAAAGCTCTAGGAAGCAGTTGACATAATTGATGTGTTTTGTCTGTATGTCTTTGTGTATGTTATACTAATCAGTAAGTGTTAGTAAATGTCTAGCAATAATCACTGGAGTGTATGGGACCCTGATTTGTAGTATTTGCCAATTTCTGGAATTCGAATACTTCTACTATGATGGCCAGATTTAGCCTGCTAATTGAACATTAGTGTTTTGTAATTCATGCACATATATTTAGCATAACTTAGTCAAGTTAACTTCCTATATTGTTCTCTTTCCCCATTCCTCTACCGTCTATTTTTTAAATTTTATTTTTATTGTTACTATATATAGGTGATGTATAGAGGGGTTATAGTTACATAAGTCAGAAAGAGTACATTTCTTTTTGAACCATGTCACTCCTTCCCTCTTTCCCAATTTTCCCCTTGTATCTCACCCACAAGTTTTCTGGTTCATTTTCCTCCTAGTGTCTTGTGCGCATCACTGCTACATTTGTTCAACCTTTGTCCCTCCATTTATGTGCTCCCTCCTTACTATCTCAAAGACAAATAGATGAATAAATAAGCCAAAAAGAAAAGGAAACTAAACAACAAAGAAAAAAACCCTTTTGTTTCCATTTCCTGGAATTCATTTGGATAAAAATTATTTTATATGATCTGAGGCACATAGTCCTTGCACCTTTATGTTCCTCCCATTAGAATACACCTCGAATTTTGAAAGGATACATAACAAGAGCTCTCGGTAGCCTCTTTAAGCAGTCTCCATTCCACCATTTGCTGTGGGACATGGTGAGGAGGGAGGCAGAATGAGCAATAACAGAAAGGAAGGAGTGTTTTTTTTCTGGTAGCAGTTGTGAGGCTTGAACTCAGGGCTTGGGTGCTGTCCCTATACCTCTTTGTGCTCAAGGCTAGCACTCTACCACTTGATCCACAGTGCCACTTCCTCTTTTTAAGTGGTTAATTGGAGATAAGAGTCTCTTGGGGACTTTTCTGCCTGTCCTGGCTTAGATCTCAGCCTCCTGAGTAGCTAGGATTACATGCATGAGCCACTGGTGCCTGGAAAGGAGGGATTTTTTGGGGGGGCCAGTCCTGGGCCTTGAACTCAGGGCCTGAGCACTGTCCCTAGCTTCTTTTTTGCCTAAGGCTAGCCCTCTGCCACTTGAGCCACAGCACCACTTCTGGCCATTTTCTATATATGCGGTGCTGAGGAATTGAACCCAGGGCTTCATTTATATGAGGCGAGCACTCTTGCCACTAGGCCATATTCCCAGCCCAGGAGGGATTTTTTTTTTTAAGCAAAAGAACTTCTTTAAGAATTCCAAAGGGAGGGGCTGGGAATATGGCCTAGTGGCAAGAGTGCTTGCCTCGTATACATGAGGCCCTGGGTTCGATTCCTCAGCACCACATATATAGAAAATGGCCAGAAGTGGCGCTGTGGCTCAAGTGGCAGAGTGCTAGCCTTGAGCAAAAAGAAGCCAGGGACAGTGCTCAGGCCCTGAGTTCACGGCCTAGGACTGGCAAAAAAAAAAAAAAAAAAAAAAGAATTCCAAAGGGAGACTGCAGTACATTGAGCTCCATAGAGACAGCGCAGGGGCAAGTGATAGCCAGTCGGGCACAGAGCGACTTTGTACCTCGCGGAGGAAAAACTAAACATGGGCAAAGCAGATCCTAAGAAGCCGAGAGGCAAAATGTCATCATATGCATTCTTTGTGCAAACTCGCTGGGAGGAGGCCCAAGAAGAAGCACCCGGATGCTTCGGTCAGCTTCTCAGCATTTTCTAAGAAGTGCTCAGAGAGGTGGAAGACTATGTCTGTTAAAGAGAAAGGGAAACTTGAAGACATGGCCAAGGCGGACAAGGCTCATTATGAAAAAGAAATGGAAACCTACTTCCCCTCTAAAGGGGGAAAAAAAAGAAGTTTAAGGATCTCAACGCACCCAAGAGGCCTCCTTCGCCCTCCTTCTTGTTCTGTTCTGAGTATTGCCCTAAAATCAAAGGGGAACACCCCAGCCTGTCTATTGGTGATGTTGTGAAAAAACTGGGAAAGATGACAAACGACACTGCTGCAGATGACAAGCAGCCTGATGAAAAGAACGCTGCTAAGCTGAAGGAAAAATATGAAAAGGATATTGCTGCCTACCGAGCTAAAGGAAAACCTGAGGCAGCCAAAAAGGGGGTTGTGAAGGCTGAAAAGAGCAAGGAAAAGAAGGAAGAGGAGGAAGAGGAGGAAGACAAAGAGGATGAGGATGAAGATGAATAAGTTGGTTCTAGCACAGTTTTTTCTTGTCTAAAAACATTTCACCCCCCTGTACACAACTCACTCCTTTTAAAGGAAAAAAATTGAAATGTAAGGCTGTGTAAGATTTGTTTTTAAACTTTACAGTGTCTTTTTTGTATAGTTAACATTAAACACTACCGAATGTGTCTTTAGATAGCCCTGGTGGTATTTTCTTTTCTTTTCTTTTCTTTTTTTTTCCATTCCTGGGCCTGAGCACTGTCCCTGGCTTCTTTTTGCTCAAGGCTAGCACTCTGCCACTTGAGCCACAGCGCCCCATCTGGCCGTTTTCTATATATGTGGTGCTGGGGAATTGAACCCATGGCTTCATGTACATGAGGCAAGCACTCTTGCCACTAGGCCATATCCTCAGCCCCCTCCTGGTGGTATTTTCAATAGCCACTAACCTTGCCTGGTACAGTATGGGGTTGTAAATTGGCATGGAAATTTAAAGCAGGTTCTTGTTGGTGCACAGCACAAATTAGTTATATATGGGGACGGTAGTTTTTCATCTTCAGTTGTCTGACGCAGCTTTACGAAGTAATTGTTGTTCTGTTAACTGAATACCACTCTGTAATTGCAAAAAAAAAACAACAAACTTTCAGCTGTTTTGTTGACATTCTGAATGCTTCTAAGTAAATACAATTTTTTATTAAAAAAAAGAATTCCAAAGGGAAGAAGTTTGATAATTTTGAATGACCTGATTGACATACTGTAAAACTTCTTACTGTTAAGCTACATTGTAAAGAGTGTTGGACTTTTGACTGAATAGTTTTTGCAATCACAACAGATAACTTCAATTTTCAATATCTGAGAAGTGGATTTACACTTTAAGACAATTGCTTAATAAATCTATGTCAATACAAATCACAATATTATTAGCTCCTGAGTGTAGAGGGGAAGCTTTCTGAGGTATCAAAACTTTCTAAGTCTTGATTCAGAAAGCGATTGCTTGCTGCTTATTTAAAGCTACAATAAATAAATAAATAAAAAGCAGTCGATCATTTTGTACCTACTTTACTTGCCTCTGCAAGGTTTTCCAGGTGGTTAGCTAAAAATAATGGATGGAATAGGAGGCAGGGAAGAAATACAAATGATCTTATTGAGTGATGTACATATAAATAATTATACTGTAAATAAAATGTGTTTTTGCACAGGGTATATCACATATGGTGCATTATTTACTATACTTATAGTAGTATTAGCTAGGAAATTGGGATCAGGTAAATAACACTAGGAAGTAATGACTGTTGGCATTACATGTAGTAATCTGTTTTCCCAGAATAAACTGCAAATGTATTCTGTTTGGAATTAATACAGTATTTTAAATTTTATCCATAAAAATGACTTATGAGATTGAATCCATTAGTTTAATGGAATATCACAATCATTACTCTGAACTTATTCATATGGCAATCAGTAGAATGGGGTGTCTCTTCCAAATAAGAAAATGAATGTGAATGCCAAAGATTTTCTCTATTTAATTTTAATAATTGTAAATCATTATATGTAAATACCAGAGAAAAATAGGAAAATGAAAAAAACACATTGAGACTTGTAAGCTGTTTTTCCCAGAGTTTTATGACATATGTCTCTGTAATGAAGTTATCGATGTTAAGGCATGGTCCTTAATGCAGGTCTATAGAGGTCAGAAGTTACTAGTAATGAAAAGCCCATCAGGTAGCACTTATTTCTTGAACAATATCAAAGTATCCTTGCTTTTTATTGAAATCTTAGTCAATATTAGAGTTTACAATCAATCTTGGAATGTTAATTCTTTTACAAAAATGTCTAAAAAAGTCAAGTGGGTAGTACTATGTTTAGGTTTTTGAGGACCCTCCATACTGCTTTCCAAAGTGGTTAAACAAGCTTACATTCCCACTAACAGTGTAGTAGTGTTCGTTCCCTTTTGGCCACATCCATGCCATTATTTGTTATTGTTAGTTTTCTTGATAATGACCAATCTAACTGGGATGAGATAGAATCTCAGTGTTGTTTTGATTTGCATATCCTTTATGACCAGGCATGTTGAACAGAGCTAGCTTATGACCCAACATTCCCACTCCTGGGCATTTATCCATAGACCACAGACAAGGCCACATTAAAGCTATCAGCACAACCATGTTCATTGCAGCATTGTTTAGGTATAGAATTAGCCCAAATGTCCCTCAGTGGATGAATGGATCAAGAAAATGTGGTATATACACACAATGAAATTCTAGTTATCCATCAGGAATAATGGTATTGCATCATGCATAAGGAAATGAAAAGACATGGAAAAATTGTATTAAGCAAAGTAAGTCAAACCCAAAGAGACATAGGTTGCATAGTTTCCCTCATTTGTGGGAGCTAGACTGTGCCTATAAATCTATAAGTAAGCACACTGGGTGGTAAGCAAGGCATTACAAATGAATTAACTGAAGTTTAATAGACTCTATGGAGAACACAAATAGTATAATTCTTTAAAAAGACTATGTCAAAGCCCAACAAAATAAGTATAAGGAAATAGGTATTTGCAAGAGAGGAGGATATGGCCAAGGGGAGAGAGGTAGAGGAATGAAAGTAGAAGGGGGGGGTGATGCAGGCAAGAATTTACTGTACATACCACACAGTTGAGAAATATAAGGGAAGGGGTCAGTCCATCTAAGGGGGGTGAAGATGTTAAAGTGGTGACACAGATTAAGATGCTTTGTACACAGAAATGGCCTCATTAAATTGCAAAAACTTCAGTATATAACCTAAAATTAAGATAGGCAAGGGAAGTGGTGGTTTTGAGATGGGTAGGTGAGAATATTGAAAGGGGTGACATCGATCAAGATGTATTGCATTCACAAACTGCTTCAGTGAATGGCAACTCCTTTCTACAATGATGTAAAATAATAAAAAATATTTTTTAAAAAGTCAAGTGGATTTTTGGCTGTGTTGCCTCTGAAAATTAGCCAATTAGCAGGTTTGAAATTTCACTATTAGATATTAATTTCTTTGGTCAGCCCAATTAAAATATATAGCCACTAATACATTTTGACTAGTAATTTTTCAACCTTTCAGTCTTGTGCAGTCCCCCCCCCCTTTTTTTTGCCAGTCCTGGACCTTGGACTCAGGGCCTGAGCACTGTCCCTGGCTTCTTTTTGCTCAAGGCTAGCACTCTGCTACTTGAGCCACAGCGCCACTTCTGGCCATTTTCTATATATGTGGTGCTGGGGAATCGAACCCAGGGCTTCATGTATACGAGACAAGTGCTTTTGCCACTAGGTCATATTCCCAGCCCCCTTTCAGTCTTTTAGTTTCTTTTTTAGTGTCAGTAAGGAAACTTGAATTTAGGGCCTTGTATTCTTGCTCAGCCTTTTCACTCATGGCTGGTGCTCTACCACTTGAACCACACCTCCAATCAAACTTTTTTTTGCTGGTTGTTTATGAATAGTCCCATGGACCTGTCTGCCTGGGATGGCTTCAGTCATCTTCATCTCAGCCTCCCGAGTAGCTAGGATTACAGGAGTGAATCACTAGTGCCTTGTTTTCTTAATTTATATGAAGACTTGGATAATAGACTTATGATGTTTGTAAACTAACTCTCAACTAGAGAGGCATAGTTGATAGATCACTAAGACAAATCTCTTGTTTAATAGGACATTAAGAGAAGCAGGAATCTGGGACCTGGCAAGTTTAAAATAAAGGTAAGTTCTAGAGCACACATGGTCTGTTTTCTTCTCTAATGTGCTTTCTACTTTTGACTTTTTAGATATATGAACTACTTTCTAGTTGGCTCAGGCATCTATCTGCTCCAGGTGTGGGAGAAGAATAGAAAATTAGGACTTATAGGATTTCTGTAAGGATTCAAAGAGGAAAATAAAATAGTATTTCATTTCTAGTTTCCCAAATAGGATTTTCAAGTTCAAAGCAAGAAAATAGTCTTGAATGCCAGGTTTTATTAAGAGGGAAAGGGATTTTTGAAATTCCTTTATTCTCTTCTTTATCTTATAAGAAGCCTTGGACAAAGTTAATCATGGAGCTTAACCTAAGAGCACTTCTGGTTAGAAACCAGAGTTAGAGAGGTTATAAAAGCTTCTCCTCAGATTTTTTTTTTTTTTTGGCCAGTCCTGGGCCTTGGACTCAGGGCCTGAGCACTGTCCCTGGCTTCTTCCCGCTCAAGGCTAGCACTCTGCCACTTGAGCCACAGCGCCGCTTCTGGCCGTTTTCTGTATATGTGGTGCTGGGGAATCGAACCTAGGGCCTCGTGTATCCGAGGCAGGCACTCTTGCCACTAGGCTATATCCCCAGCCCTTCTCCTCAGATTTTGATGAACTGCTGGAGGCACAATGGAGAGACCAAGGTAAAGGAGAAATTTGGTCAGAGCTATAGCAATTTTCTCTTGTTGAGTCAAAGTTCTATAGTAAAAAAAACTTTAGTAGTTTAAGGATCTGGAAGAAGATTACTACAAAGTCAACTTGGTAGACTGAAATGGCTTCTCAGAAAGTGGACTCAGTGGAAGGGGGAAGAGATTGTTGAAAAGGGTGACACAGATCAAGATGCATTGTATTCATAGACTGTGTTGTTAAATGACATCTCCTTTACAGCTACTTAAAGATAATAAAAAGGGGGAAAAATGAAAGCACACCCAGGTTGAGATTTTCAGAGCTTCCCTTGGTTTCTGTGCAGTATGTAATTATAAACTCTGAAGTTCTCTCTTATTCTTTTTTTTTTTTTGCCAGTCCTGGTGCTTGAACTCAGGGTGTGAGCACTGTCCCTGGCTTCTTTTTGCTCAAGGCAAGCACTCTACCACTTGAGCCACAGTGCTACTTCTGGCTTTTTCTATATATGTAGTGCTGAGGAATCAAACCGAGAGTATCATGCATGGGAGGCCAGCACTCGACCACTAGGACATATTCCCAACCCTCTCTCTTATTAAGGTAGTAGATATAGCTGCTGAGCTTGCAATGTGGAGTACTATGGCAGGGATAAAGTGGCCAAGGTACAAAGGGACAAGACCAGAGGAAGGGCATAGGAGACATACCATAGGGGTTTCATATCACCTGTGAAAGTTTGGAGACACTGATTTAGCTAGAAAATTTCCTAGGTCATAATTAAGCTGAGAGACACAATGGTGCACAGATGATTCCAGCCATAGGCTCTTGTCCCAGACACAAACAGAATGACCAGAAATGATATCATTATAGCTTAGAGAGTGTTGTACCTCAGGGACAGTCACTGGAATTATGATTGGAGTCCAGGTCCTGGGATGCCTCAACAAAAAAAGGCTCATCCAACCATCCTGGAAAGCCAAGCTGAGAGATGTGGTGATGGCAGAATTCTCAGATTACTAACACCAGTAAGAACAGATGTCCAGTGATCTAAAATATGTCTTTAAAGTACTTAGGGTTATCTAGAAAAAAGAATGATTGAGAGTCTCTGTAGTTATAATTCCAGGTCATTTATTCTAGCTAGAATATGATTGATCATGATCTTGAGTCATTTATCTTAGCATCAGCTATGTAGAGCTTTGTTGGCATTAAGAAGATCATTGATAATGTCATAAGACACTCATTGATCAAGCCTATTGTTCTTTGACTCCAAGGTAACTATGGGGAGAATGACTGTGGGGCACTCAAGGAGAAAACAAAACACAAATGCTAAGATGGAGTCAGGAACAAATGGAATTAGTGGTATCAATGGCTGGGTGCTTATTCAGGTCCATTAATCTAGGAAGCACAAAAGAACCACAGACAACAGTGAGACACCAAAAGGTACACTGGGATTTTTTTTTATGAGTTTAAATACATTTGTTTATTTGTTTTGATTTTGTTGTCAGTCCTGGGGCGTGGACTCAGGGCCTGAGCACTGTTCCCTGGTTTCTTTCTTGCTCAAGGCTAGCACTCTACCACTTGAGCCACAGTGACACTTCTGGCCTTTTCTATATATGTGGTGTTGAGGAATCGAACCCAGGGCTTCATGTGTACAAGGCAAGCACTTTACCACTAGGCCATTTTCCCAGGACCCTACACTGGGATGTTGACAGACTTATCTGTCTGCTGCTACCAAAAGGCTACTTATTGTTACATACTGATCTCAATACCTGGAGCTAGGGCAGAGGAAAGATTCCTGAAGATGGAGATTTAAATTATTTTGTATTTTTTTTTAGAGATGAGATTTCACTGTGCAACCAAATTCACAATTGCTTTAACCTTCCAAGTGTGGGGATTACAGATGTGCCACCATGCCTGGTGCGAATCTTATTTTGAAAGAGGCTACTTCAAGGACTGGGGTCATGGCTCAAGTGGTAGAGCACTTCTCTAGCAAGTGCAAGACCTTAAGGTCAAATCCCAATACTTCCCAAAGAAATTTTTTGTAATAATAAATATATAAAGAACTGTTTAACATCCTTAGCCTAAAGGATATGCAAATAAAAACTACACTGATACTGGAAATCTTTAAGAAAACTAATGCCAAACAATGACAAGATGTAGGGAAAAGGAACCTTTCTAGATTGTTGGCAGGAATGTAAATTAGTACAACTACTATAGAAACCAATATGGAGACTCCTCAAAAAATGAAAAAATATGACCCTACTATACCATTCTTAGACATATTTACATTGCTAGGAGTGTGAATCAATTTATAACAGAGATTCTTGCACACCTATATTTATTGCAGCCCTATGCTATGTATACACATGGAGTGTAATTTATCTGTGGAAAGAATGAAATTATGTCACTTGCAAGAAAACAGGAAAAACTGGAGATCATGCTAAGCAAAATAAGCTAAAACAAAGCCAAATATTTTATGACTTAGTTCAAATGAGGAATTCTGACCAAGACTAATGATCTGAACAGATATTCCTTATGAGAAATACAAATGATCAATAAGCACATAAAAATTCTCAATATCATTAGTCATCAGGAAAATGCAAAGCACAACTACCCTGAAATATCATCTTGAGTTAGAGTGGCCATTATTAAAAATAATAAAAAATGCTGGCTAGAATGTGAGAAAGTAACCTTACTATATTGTCAGTGGGAGTGTGATTAGGGCAACTATTATAGACATCTCGAAGTCTGCTAGTTCTGGAGCATATTTGTTGATTTTTTTCTTCTGAATAATCTATTTGTGAAAGTTGAGAATTGAAGCCATCTACTGTTATTTTGATGGAGTTTTGTGTTTTATGTTCAGTAGTGTTTTTTTACGTAGTTGGTTGTACTAATATTTCGTGTATAACTGTTCATAATTGCTATGGCTTTTTTGTTTTATCAACATAAAGTGACTTTTTTGTCTCATTTGACTGATATTGTTTTGAAATATGACTTCTCATGTAAAAATATAACAATCTATTTTGCTTCGGGGCTCTGGACAATCTTCCATACTTGTACTTTAAACCTGTGATTGTCTTAGTCAGTAAGGTGTGTTTGCTATAGGAAATAAATAGTTAAGTCTTTATTTTTATTCCAACCAGTCTGTGTGTTTTGATTGAGGAATTGAGACCATTAATATTTCATTTTGTGGCTTTGTAATATTTTATTCTTTTTTTCTTCCTTTTCTGGTAAGGGGGCTTGAACTCAGGACCTCAGTGCTTTCCCTGAGCAAATTTTGCTCAAGGCTAGTGCTCTACCACTTAGAGCCACAGGTCCATATCTGGTTTTCTGGTGGTTAATTGAAGATAAGTGTCTCATAGACTTTCCTGCCTGGTCTAGGTTTGAACTGTGATTCTCAGATCTCAACCTCCTGAGTAGCTGGGATTACAAGCATGAGCCATCAGTGCCCAACTTATTTTATTCTTTTGAATCTTCATTTTCCATTCTACTTTCATAGTGGGGTTTAACCATTTCTACGTCTTCCTGGTTGTATTTATCTACTTTTTATGTGTTTATGGTTACCTTAAATATCTCCTGCTGTGCTAATTTGGTGGCTGTTAATTTCTTTAGTTTTTACTATGGAGGGTTTTTATTTCTCCTTGAATTTGGTGGCAGAGCTGTTACTGGATACTAAATCAATATTGACAGTTATTTTCTTTCAAATCTTGAATGAGGTCATTTCAAGCCGTCCTAGATTTTTGAATTTTTGTTGCGAAACTGGCTGGATAAGGCATTACCAAACATGCCTCTCTTTTACCCAACAACCTCCACTTCTACAAGTTGACAGCTTGTATAGTGATAGTTGCAATATCAGCCAGTAGTAAAGCAAGCCAACATGCTGTGACCCGCAGCAGCATGGTCACACTGTGCTAGAGTAGGTGCATGAGCATCTGTGTCCTTAGGTTTCTGCTATTTTATCATATGTTCAGGTTTGTAAAACCAAAATATGATGGTCTAGAACACTCCCACCTGCACATTTAAGTTTCTTGTGAATTGCCACTGGAGCATAATTAATTTGCTCAGGCTTAATGAATATTTATTAAAATGTAAATAAACTGCTCTGTGTAGGATTGAAACACAATCTAACTACTGTAGGGGTGATTTTGCCAAAACTACTGACATGCAGAGATTCTTTCTTTTTTTTTTGGCCAGTCCTGGGGCTTGGACTCAGGGCCTGAGCACTGTCCCTGGCTTCTTTTTGCTCAAGGCTAGCACTCTGCCACTTGAGCCACAGTGCCACTTCTGGCCATTTTCTGTATATGTGGTGCTGGGGAATCGAACCCAGGGCCTCATGTATATGAGGCAGGCACTCTTGCCACTAGGCCATATCCCCAGCCCCGCAGAGATTATTTCTTAGGTTGCCATTGCAGGTTCCTTTCTACTTCTATAGCTGGGTATCACAGCTCAACAAATAAGCAAATAACTTCCTGTTCAGAGGGTGGATATGGTAGTTATTCTGAGGTTCTGAGCCACCAGAAGTTTGCTGTGGCCTAGTTTGTCTCAGTTGCAAAGGTTCACAATAACCCAATATGATGTGGATAAAGTTGTGGAGGGAGGAGATATACACTGTCTTCCTCATCTCATTTCATCTTCATCATCACATTTACTTTGTGCTCTAAAAGGGCTTGCAATCTTGGTGATGATGCAGATGATGATGAGTCAGAATCTGTGTCTATTCTTGCCTGAATTTCTACTTATTGAAAATACCATAAGAATTTCAAATGGAAGATGTTTTCTTTGCCTTTTCACTTGTACTTGCTTTTCTGAACACAAACAGGTAGAGAGCAATGACAATGGATGTCAGAAAGCTTGGGAGTCTTGTTCCTCTAAATGAGTCTTGTGAACACTCAGTGATGAAGATGCTGAAGATATGAAAATGGACATTTATAGACCCCTGCACTACTGCCTTTTCTTTCTTTCTTTTTAACTGTATTTTTTTGTCTTTTCTTTTTTGGTACTGGGGATCAAACCAAGGACGTTGCACTTGCTAGGCAAGCGCTTTGCCACTGAGCTACATCCCAGCCCGCTACCGCCTTTACTGACAGAGAGCTTTTGAGAATTCCAAATGTCCTTGGTGCTTACAGAGGATAGATGAGTTCCCCATGGTGCCAAGTCTTTGAAGTTCAGGACATTTCTTTGCAAGTTATTCCTTCACTTTTGATTCTGGGTGCAAATTTCACTAATTGTGCCACCGAGCACTTTCTCCCAAGGATATACCATTTCTTGAGGCCAGAATGATAGGGGTGAAACTTGTCAGTCTTCTATATCCCTTAGATTCAAGGGGAAGTGCCTGATGGGATCCTATATTTTGTGTCTTCTCACAATTGCCTGTAATTGCTGCTCAGTTTCATGTCTGCCACGTAATCTGATAATACTATGCCCAGGATGCACAGCCCAACAAGGTGAGGACAATAGAGGAGGACATAGTGAGGAGTGACTGACAAGTTGGCTCCAGTTTTGGAAGTAAATGTCTTACTACTAATATACTTTGGAGATATTTGTGCTATAACTGTGTCCTGACCTTCATGAGATAACACATCAATACATCCTTTGCTTGATACTATTTAGATTATGAAGAATCATGACTTTGTTCTGGTGTCTCAATTTGTTCTCTATGTTCATTTCCCCAAGCCATAGTCAATTCTTTTCCCCACACAACAACAGTAAGGCAATGTGCAGCACCTTTTCTCCTATGATCCCATCAAGGGTTCCTTTAAACACATTTGCCTTTTCTCTTTGAAGATTGTTCTTTTGACAGAGTGTGATTAGTTGTGGGTCCTAAACAGAAAACTGTAGCAGCGATCAAAAGTCATTCTATTTCTTTGTATAGCAGGAGAAAGTCATTTAAAGTATAGAGCCTTTTCCCAGACCTAGTTGGCAAGACTGGCCTTATATGTAAGCAAAATATACAGCTATCTACAGTCCAATTTTGGAAACACTGAAACTATTTCTTTTTATTTCTTCTCCAAGGAGAGAAAAAAAACACCCCAAACTCTACCTAAACTAAAATACTGTTTCACTCTCATCTGCTACCACATTTCTGATTAGCTTCTCTTTTGGAGTAGGGAATTGGAGTTCCTGTTAAAATAGAAATGTATTATTTTAGAAGAATTGGGGATGTAATCTGGTACTTGAGCTCATTTCATCAGGCCCCAAGGGGATTAGCAGTCTAGTCTAGTCCCTGAATCTGTTCCTTAGAGAATCACTTTTCTTTGGTAGGACTGCTACCTGTGTCTTAATTAAGGAGAAAAAAACAGTTGAGTTATTATAAAGTATAAGTGAGTCTGCAGCGAATTAGAATTTCAAAGGACTGTGAAAATGGTAGCAGTTATACTGGAGACTAGGCCAAGTTGACCACAGTGTGACTATAACACAATCTTTAACTGAGAGTTTACCTATTCCTACTTTCCTTCTTCTCCAAAGTCTTGTATTCTTTGCTCCCTAACTCCTCAACTCTATGTATCTTTCTTTCTCTCTCTAGTATCTCAACTGGACTTCTCATCTTTTCTGATTCAGTTGCAAATTATCTCCTGTATTTTCCTCCTATTGTTGTTTTCCGTTTTCTGTGGTGATTATAGTGTAAAATGGGTCTGCATATAACCAGCTTAATTTATTGGATAAATTTGTATTCCATGTTCAGAATCTACAAATCAGACTCGAGCATTAGCCTTTCATTTCTCCCTCAGAAATCATCGAAAACCCATAGTCCTCAATTCATTCTTTCTCCTCCTATTCTAAATCAATGGCCCTTTGTGAAATAAAAATTTTTCCAGTGGGGGAGGAGAAAGGCTCTCAAAGATGGAGGAGGCAAAGAATGGGAGGGGAAGGCCCAAAGGTGGAGGAGTATGGCTTGATTTCAGGTGAGGGGCCTGAATCTGACTGGGTTGTAGTTGAATTGGGAAAAGAAAGTATCTTTCACGAAAATTGCCAGGAAGATGATTGTTACATCATTGGCAAAGCTTCCAATGGGAAGCTAATTAGTGAATAGTAGTTTTTTGGCATTTACACCAAATAAATTGGAAACAAAGTACAGAAACTGAATTCTTTCTTTACAATTTATTTACAAAATGTATTAAAACTTTGTACAATACCTCATAGCAATGAGGTTCTGTAATTATGCCCACACATGCAATTTACACTTTTACGGCCATTAGTTTGCTTGGCAATTTTTCTGTTCACTGAAGTACAGCTTAAACAACAAAAAGAAAAGAACTGGAAAAAAAAATCCTCAAGTGACTTATCGTCAAACTCCCATAGCTTGAAGTTAGTAGCAGAAATTTGAAGCAATCAACATCTTTTTAAACATGCAAGTTTGTTTTTTTTAAATAACAAACCAATTTACCCGCTTCTTTATACCAGTGAAGTTTCCTCTTTGAAAACCTGATTTGAATCAATAAACATACATTTCTCTTTATACAGTGCCTATGAAAACATTTGTGTATAGGTTGGTTTGTTTGTTTTATACAACTTCGTATTCACACAGTATTAGCTTCCCACACTGGGACATGATAGCATTCATAAGTTGAAAATCACAGTTTCATGAAAACAAAACAAAAACAAAAACACAACAGCTTTCTTTTGTGTTCAATACCGTTTAAAATCTGACAGGTGAGTTATTTGCTTATGACCACAATTTTTTTTGGAATGAAAGTTTATATTACACTTTTCTGGAAATGTTTCGTTGGAACGAGACTTCTTCCGTTCTTTTCTGAAGACAAGAGCAAATATGTAGCAGATCAACTAAGCATCTAAGGGTCGGTCACACTTGGGAAATGAAGGCGAGCTCCTAGTTTTTACAGTCTGGAAACTTCCCAATGCACGTTACTGATGAGAGCAAACTACTGAACTACAGAAAGCATACATCGTTATATAGGAGGTAATTAGTGAGCGGAGACTATTTCCTCGGACTGTTCTGATGATGCTATTAATTACTTGGTAGCCCATGGAGCAGCGGTGCGATCTTCTGAGAGTCAGTAGCGAAACTGCTCCAAGCAAGGACCTGCGAGTGGTGCTGAGGCCCTCAGGTTAGCAATAGGTTTGGGAATGCAGTTTAGTTCTTTGCAAACTAGAAAAGGACACATGCAGTCTGACGGAGAGCCATGGGTGGTAACAGGCAACAGCTGGGAAGACAGACCAAGCAAGAGTAAAGTCAAATGGAGAAGAGTGGTCTGAACCCACTGGCCCGCCTTGCGACGCAGTCCTGTCTCCGTGGTGTACACTTGAAAGGCATACTTAGCAGAGAAAGCAGAGCTAAACACAGTGTTGTTTCTGAGAAAGATATTCTAAACACGTCTGGGAATATAGGCAGCATTTCCCTCACCTCAATGCTAAATACTCAGCTATATTGACTTAAAATGCACACCGAAGCAAGAAAAACAGATCTGTGAGCTGAAATTCCAGGCTTCTTAGAAAGCCCCGGGATCCGTTTTAGGAAAGCACCGATAGGTATACCTGATAGTGCCCCATCCCTTGCTACACACAGGAGTCAATTTCAGAAGCTCTGTTAAACCATTTACGATGTGAGAAGATAGCAAATCATTTTCACAAAACCATTGCACGAACACAGAGAAGTCACCGTTCAGTCCCTTTCCAAAGCATTTGAATTTTCTTAAGTGTCGCATTGACATTCTAAAGATATACACATTTCCGCAACATTGAAGGAACTAGGGTGCACAGAACTTCACCACCAACAGGAAATACCAAAAACATCTGGTCAGCAGATCCTAGAAGAAAATGCCAGTCTGTCTTCCTGAATACTGGGAGACAGAATTCTTTTTTTCAATCAGGAGGAAGTAATTATTTTAGCTAAGATGGGCCTATTTTGCTAAATTGGATTTTGAAATTTGCGTGTGTGTATTAAAGAACATGGTATTTGTATACTGTGCAGTGGTATCAAAGAATGGCTTTTGTTGAATTAACTTTTTTAAATAAGATTTTTTTTCGCATACTGGAATCTTGCATGTCCATTTTTGTTGGTTTTTATTTTAATTTTTTTTCAAGCAAAGCAAAAAGGATTTCAATGATGGTTTGTTGCATTGTCGCGAGTCTCAGAGTGTTCCATAAGGCACTGAAGGAAAAAAAAAATCAGTTTGTCCTATTGAAAGGTCATTGCACCATCAGCAATATTCGTGTCATGCCCGACACCAAGGAGAGTGAAATCTGGCTCAGGATCCTTGAAGCAGCCATGTTTTCGGTGATTTCCTCTCATCTCACGCCTCCAGTGGGAAGGGGTCTGCAAAGGCAAGGCGGGGGGATTTAAATTTGAAAGGGCTTTCTATTGAGAACTGAGAAGTTTATTATGGCTCAATTTAGGTTGGATAAAAACCATAGCTGTTTTCTCAGATTGGCATTACTGGGGCTATATCTTAATAAATTGGCTTTAGGCAATAGGTAGAGTTAAATTCTTTAACTAAATGCAAGTGCTATGCAATAGGTTGATTTAGAAACATTCTCCACTATATACATTGATTGTACTAAGAAATATGGAAGCATTGTATGAAGTCTAACTCAAGACTTTAATCACTCAGGGTGTAGGTATACTAGAAAGTTTACAGTGACAAATAGAGACATTTGGGAGAAATACACTGCAGAGTATTTTCTGTTGGTAAAACCCATGACAAAGAACTGTTTAGCTAGGGCTGAGTTTTATGGCTTACTGAATTAAAATCTATTTTGACTGTGAGGAGACAATTTCCTCCTTTTTGTCAGAAGGATGACTACTTATTTCTCTTAATACCTACAACCTTAGTTTTTAAAGTCTGAAAACAGCACAAAGGAATTTAAAGGGACAGCGCATTCCAGAAAGAGGCCAGAGCAGTAATGCCCCTGAACGGGTATGTGTCGTCCATGGAATCTTTGTCCTGACATTTGGGCCTGATTGAGATGCTGCTAGTGCTGCCCTCTTTTGAACGCATTAACTAGTGCAGAGCGTTCATTTTAAGGACCACTTTCTTGCCTTCTCCTCAAGCTTACACTCCCTTGCTATTCCTTTTCCTATACATTAATGGAACATTTATTTTTCTCTTGAGAAAACACATTGCATTTAGCCCAAAGGAATGGCATGATCATTATCTACCACTGGTCCTGGAATAAAACTGTCTACAAGAAGAATATTAAAGGTAAACCTGAAGGCAAAGAGCCATAAGGACGGCCGAATAAAATGAATATGGTAATGGTCAGTCTCTTCCTTGGGGCCTCTAGGACAGGAGTCAAATATTTCTCTAGCTTGGAAAAGTTTTGTATCTGTGGAAGGAAGTTATAAAAGTTCCCTTTTCTCTCTTCACTGTAAGATTTCCCTATCTAGTTGCATGACTCTAAGAAATGGATCTAATTTCTCACCCGCCTGTATGCTCTGGTTTTATGGTAATAACAGAAGTATTATCTCTGAGGTTAAAAAAAGTCCTCTGAGGAGAAAGAATGTCACCACCTCAGTTATTCAGAATGTGGTGGCCCACAATATTCTGTTCCCACTCAGTATAAGATAAATATTCTCGGGCTGGGAATATGGCCTAATGGCAAGAGAGCTTGCCTCGTATACATGAAGCCCTGGGTTCGATTCTCCAGCACCACATATATAGAAAACGGCCAGAAGTGGCACTGTGGCTCAAGTGGCAGAGTGCTAGCCTTGAGCAAAAAGAAGCCAGGGACAGTGCTCAGGCCCTGAGTCCAAGCCCCAGGACTGGCCAAAAAAAAAAAAAGATAAATATTCTCTCTGTGTATCTCAGTCTCGGTGTGTGTCTGTCTTAGTTGGAGATGTGGTCAACTTGTAGAGAGCCAGCAGAGCAAGTTGCAAGCATAAAGTCATAAGTTCAAGCCCCAGTATCACCAGAGGGAAATAATGACTATGTATAGGCTGTAGAAGGAAAAATGATCACTTTGAAATGGACTTCATGAACAAAGTTTGTATTTCCTACGAGACTACATAGAATTTTCTTAGAGCAAAAAGAATACTATTTTTGCCCAGTTTTAGACATCTTGGAATCTTGCAAATGAGTGGGATTTCAGAAACAATTGTTGAAGAAACCAAGAAGCCAGACATAGTTCTGAACAGCAATGAGGCAATTGTTTCTGAAAACAATTAGCAGAGTCTACCTATGGTTGTAGAAGTAGGTCTGCAGCACTTGACAGTCATTTGTCAGAGTGTATTTGGAGGGGCCATGCTTCCAGCAGTTTAGTCAGTAACTCAGGGAGGCATCAGAGAGTCATGAAGCCCTCTTCTCCCTGGTAGGTGCTGACCATGATCTGAGGCTGAGGCACAAGTTCCTATGAGTTCAATAACCCTGACCTTACTATCACCCATAGAATAGGAGAGATGATTCCCTCATTGTTTAAAAGTGCCCTCTTATCGACCAGATTTTACTGGATAGTGTTCTTGCAGGTGATTTGCCCTGCATCACTCCACCTGAATCATTATTAATACCATAAGCCCTCAAGGCAGACTCTGATAATTAGCAATAAAAGTAAAATCTCATGGTGCTTCTCCATCTCTATACCCCTGAATAGAGTCTGACAGAAATAGGCCAACTCAGAGACACGGGAAGCCTAATAACTAGGTAACCAATTAGAAGTCACTAGGTGATATTTCAGAATTTCTTGGGAAATTGAAGATGAATGGATGAAGAGCATCATCTTTCCCAAACTGGCTGAGGACAACAGAGAGATTCTGTTTCCTTCTCAGTCTGCCTTGTATCTTTTGACTGCCACATGTGAGTTTTTAATAGCATCTCCTGAGGCTTTCTCTTCTTGTCTGGAGTCTTTGTATAGGCACCTAGGACAGATTTATTTGCAGAGGCTTTCTCCCAGGTTTTCTTATTATCCTAGAGATTGCTGCCAAGGTGCTAACTAAGTGTTAACCCTGTTGTCATTGGTGTCCATTAAAATGAAAAGTTTTGTCTTCATTTTAGCCTGAATTTGCTCCACAAAAGTGGACCAAGCAAGATCACTAAAAAGAAAGTCTGAGTCAGAGTTGTGACAAGTTAATTTTTGTGATTTTTCTCCCAGGTTGGATGTTTGAGGTCTGAAGCCTCTGCTTTAGGGCTATAATGTTCTGTTGAAAGGATTGGTGATCTTTTCCTCCCTCTCTTCCTTCTTTCCTTTCTTTTTACCTTCCTCCTTCCCTCCCTACTATCTTTCTTTCTCCTCTCTTCCCTTCCCTCTCTTCTTTTCCCTTTCTTTACCCTGTCTTTTGTTTCTCTTGCTCTACCTTTTCTTCCATTCCTTCCTTCTTCTTTTCCTCTGCTCTCCGCCTTTCTTTGCTTAACATGTTTTTGGAGGTTATTTACTCTAGAGTATTACAACTGCTGGGACCAGCAACATCTGCATGACATGTGGGTTTGTGGAAAATGTCGAGCGTGAGGACCTATCATAGATCTACTGAATGAGGACACATTTTTACAAGATTCCTACATGATTCACGTGCATACTGATGTTTGTAGAGAACTACTCTGGGGTTTTTAATAAGCAGCAGAGACTATGGTAGTTGGGGAGAAGGGACATAGATTCTCAGAATTGTTGGTAGAATCTGGAAGCTATATGAGCCCTGAGCCCATTTACAATCTTGTTTCAGAAAGATCCTTCTAAGGAACGTAGGAAAAGTTTAATATCAATCTAGTGTAAAATGTATAAGACATATGCACAAGATATAGACAATCATATGGAGGCTTCATAAACTTCCTCAGGACTTTTTTATGGTTAAGTAGGACAGAAACTTCAGATCTGCTCTCCATTCAAAAAAATATCATTGAGGTTTCAAGTTTCATTGAGACCACTAGGCCGTGGCTGGTTAAAAATAGTAGCATGGTTTAGTACAGAATACAGCTACAGGAGGCAAAAGGACTTGATTCTAGACCTGGAACTACCACTACCTAGTTGTGTTGTTTTGAGCAAATCATTTGGTGTGGCTGGGTTTTAGTTACTTATCTCAAATGAGTGAATAGATGTGAGAACACTTGGACAACTGACATACAATTTAATATGTGTTATTATATTATTGGGTATCATTACCTCAGAAATTTGGAGAATTGACTAGATTGAAATTGATCATGTGAAAAAAATTACTCCTTAGGAACAAACAGTGAATATGTCCCCAGGTATAGTGGGCCTATATCACCTAAAGACAGGGGAACATTAAATGCTTGCATGCAAATAGTGCTGAAAATACATTCATCCATGGGTTGAACATTCACCAATGCAATGCGAGCATTTTGTCAGCAGGTTAGTTCACTGTACTAAAGATGCTGTGGCAAAAGATTGCAGTTTGTGGGAGGAAAGGACAATCAGCAACTTCATTCAACAAGATCATGTTTTCTATGGTGAAGAGGAGATATTTGAATGAACGTGTCTGTATTTACATCTATAATGTCAAATACCCAAAGGTCAGAACAGAAACGCCTTAATAGATATTCAAACACATTTACTCATGAGGTCAAAATTACCCATCTTATTTAAGGGGTATGAAGTTGCTAGTTGTTCTGTTCCATTTTAGTTAGGCATGCTAATGATGACATATGTACTTGAAGATGATAAGGATGTATATATATATTAAAAAACATTTCCAAAGTGGAAATATTCTCCTAGTATAAACTTGTCTTCAAAGTTGTCTAATATCCATCAGCATCACCTAAGTATTAATTTATGTTTGGCTAGCAGCAGGGATCCTAGACTGTCCATTGTGAGACACTTACCTGAGCATCAGTTCCAAAGAAGGGACAACAAAGAAACTCAAAGATTATAAAATTTGTTTCAGGCTTCTACTACTTACTGAAGAGAACTTAAACTTCCCATACTACTTGAGGTGGCAGGGCCTTATTTTAGTTCTAATTTTAACATTAGTTCCAGAACAAATGCTTTTCCTAGAGTTGTATTGTCTAACATAGTAACTACTAGCCTCAGGGGAGTACTGAATATTTGCTATGTAGGTAGTATCACTTGAGTCAAGTTATATCCTAAGTATAAAATACAGCTAGAATTTCTAAAAGAGTATAAACATATGCCATTTATTTTTAATATTCTTATTTAGTTTATAACGTGTGACAATTCTAGTTTAGAGATATTGGCATCAATGAAATACATATTTAAAATTAACTTCATTTGTTTTACTTTTTAGACATGTAGTCACATATATGGCTCACATGTATTTCTATTGAATAGTACTGATAGATTTCTTTCCTTTGGGATTATAGACTATAATTTAGTTATTTGTGCTGTTTTATTTTTTGAGACAGATTTTTGTGTCTATCTCAAACTGGTCTTGAACTCACAATTCTCCTGCCTCAGCCTCCAGAGTGCTGGGATTTCAGGGTTGGGCCATCATGCCTGTCTTTCAAAGACTGTAATTTAATTCCAATTATGTTATTAGAAGAGCATGATTCTATAACAAGAATATAAATCATTGTTTTCAGAGTTGAATGGTTGCAAAGGAGACAATGCTTGAAACAATAAGCCAAAGAAACAAAGGAAAAAAAGTTAACATATAATAATGTAAGGCTGATTAGTGTACTAGACCTTAACCGTACCCCTAGATCTTAACACTTTCTGTTCCATACACGTTGTAGCCTTCTCTGTATGTAGCGTAATTCTGAGTGTTGGTGGCAGGAGCAGGCTTAAAGTTTTGGGTGTTCTTTGTGAGTTTCATGCGTTTGGACTCAGCCCGTGATTTGTAACAGAATTCTATCAAAGCCACCATCATGGCCAGCCCCAGACCTCCGACAAGTATATAGAAAACGCCTGCCACATTGCTCAGGCTTAGAGCACTGGTCTTGTCCTAAGAGAAATGAACAATGCGATTAGTTCTTGAGGAAAACAAAGGCAATGGGACATTATAATACATTGCAACAATAAAGGATAGTTCTAAGTTGTAAAATAGCTAAATATTGGTGTAATATTGGTGTAATGGCTCAATTCTGGTAACTGGCTAATGTTTTACAATGGCTAGCAAGATGGTAGATTGTGCTTCTGTTGACAGTTTCGATTCTCATCTAAAAATCCTTTTCCCCTCCATTCTTTTTGCCCCTTAATACCACAAAATGGCTTTCAACAGCTATATAAGATAGCAGTTGGCCGTGGGACCAAAAGAGTAAACACAAGCATAATTGATTCCTCTGCTAGCCTCATTAAACATCATTTTCCAGAGTTGAGCTGTGACATAATCTCTACCAATGTTAACATTCTTTTCATTTGGGAACTTGAAGCACTCTTTCCCCTCTCTGCCCTGCAATATCCCTTTCTCCCAACAAATCTTTACGATACCAGGTGGGAATATTAGAAGTTCCTGATATTCTTGGGTTTTAAGTTACTTTATGAGGGTTTGTTTAAAAAAGGGTGAATTAACTCTTGCTCTTTTCCCCAGTGACTAAAAAATTTCTCCCTTTGGGAACTGGTTGCTAAATTCTCATCCTAGTCAAAATCAGGGCAGCAAGTCTTTGTGCTGCTATAACAAGGGCACAGCACAAAGAATTGACTCCATTCAGCTTCATCTTCTTGAGAGTTTAAGAATACGGTGAAGAGGACCCAATGGGTCCTACATTGGCTTCACAGAAATCAGGAAGCTTTCCCAGGGGACTGATGGCTGAAAAACCATCCAGCTCATTTTTAGCTTTGACTCCAGAGGATGTTGAAAATAATAATTAAAAAAACCCAATATGCTTATCAGCTTTTTATTTAACATAGGGAGAAAAATTGAGGAAGTTGGTCAGTGACTTTCAGGTCAAACTGCAAATCTGACTAAGCTATCTGCCTGTACAAAAAAGCAAAAATCTGAACTGCTAAACAATGGAAAGAAAAAAGTTGGTGTCTTGAGCCCTACCTTTAGGTAGGACACACCAAGGGCCAGGAGTCTTTCTTTGAAAAAAATAAAATAAAATAGCATTTTGTAGTCTTTTTAGAGGGAATGTAACCATTTTGCTGCTGAGTGTATTTGAATGGAATAACCAAGTTGTTAAGATTTTGAACATCTTGTTTAAATGAGACAGTGAGCAGATGATGCCCACTGCTGCCCGTCAATACTAAGGTTCAGCTAGTCTTGGTATATTAAAAACAATATGGCCATATCTTTCTGATCCTGTTTTCATAGGAGCCAGCCCTGTACTTGTTTGCCTTAATGAAAAGGCCAATTGACATAAAATTGCATTTCAGAAGGAAGTGTGGGTATGTCTTATGTCCACGACAGTCTTGCAAATCATTAATCTTCTAGGATGAATGACAACTAGGTCAGTGGAACGAATTCCTGTCACTTATGAAACATTGGATTATCTCCTAAGGGAGACTGGGGAGGAATACTACAAGGATATTCCATAGTCCATTAGGACATGGACCCATTTTGTTAACTCTCCCTCTGTCATAACATTCGTATATATACATGGCATCCAAAGGGGCCAAAGGTCCTTCACCATAACTCAGGGTAAATGGTAGCAACGACAGGTTTGAGTTCTGAGTGTTTAAGTTTCCCAACAGAGAATTCCCTGCTGTGGGATGTAGAAAACAGTAGCAAAATGGTTCTGCACGGGGAAAATGAGTGGCATTTCATGAAATGATTAACTGATACCACAATATTAGTTCAAGAAAAGGAAAAGGCAAAACTTGAAACTAAAAAGAACTTTCTTAGGGGAGCGAAGGGGGGCAGGAAGGAGGCGGGGAAGAGTGTTTCATGCTTATCAATGTGATGTTACCCTGACAATGTATACCCTTAAGGAGCATGCGACTAAAATTTAAAAGTATTACGTACAGAGATTCAAATGACACCTTCGGAAGAGAGAAGTGTGACAGATTTAATAATATTTGAGATCCAAATAGATGCTGGATTCAATACGACAGCTGAGAGGGAGCTAATCATTTGGTTTACAGAGACCAGTCTTTGTTATTTAGTTGTTTGTTTTCAGATGGCATAGACATAATGTATTAATAACCAAAGGTATTTATAACTATTAAGTCTCTGACACTGTAAGAGGCTAAGAAAAAATACTGTCACAACTGGATTCTTTTTGGTTATTGTATTTTCTCTTTGAACTTTTAAAATGTGAAATACAGTAAAACCTCCTTATAACACAGCTCAGTTTTTTTTATATGCAGTGGGCCAGATTGAATTCCCTAATAATAACAACAGCTCCATTGAGTCCAGGATTGATGTCATATGGCAGGCCTCTGAGGCAGCCATTTGTCTGATTTCCTTAGTGCTGGTGTTATAAAGGGGTCCCACTGTATCAGGGAGTGTGTGTTGGGAGGGAAAGCCATTTGGGGTTAGAAAATAAACAATGGGTCAAAATGTGATTGCTAATCAGTACAAAAAGACCTTCAGCGACTGACCTTACTCCCGGAGTCCTTGGCTCCACATTCCCCCTTATCGTACCACCATTTGTTTTTCAGCTTGTCTAAGATGCCTTGTTCACTGAGTTTCAATACTGCAAGGTTTACAGGCGTTCTTCACGTGGGAAATAACATAAATAACATTATATTATGTTATTTTATGTTATTCAAGCTTCAAACTATTTTAAAACTATAGAAAGCGATAAAGCAGGGGGCCCTGGCCACAGAGTAATTTTAGACACTGCAGGCAACCTGAGCATTACCTTATAAAAAGTTAACACTACAGCAACGCTATATTTACCAGGGCCTGCCCATATCGCTTTGAGTAATCGGCACACACTGTTAAATAATGAGGATAGAAAAAAAAGGCACTCCTCAGATGGGCTGTGTGTGGTGAGGAGGGTCTCTCCTCTTGTGACAATCGTCGACGGCAGCTTGTAGTAACTGTGATGGAGGTGTGTTAGGTTTGATCTAACCGGGTGTCTTATTGTACTTCCAGACAGAAAGAAAGTTTTATAGGGGAGTCAGGAAGGGGAGGAGCCAGAAAGAGAGGCGCTTTTTTTTGTTGTTGTTGTATTGTGGACAGAGACGAATGAATCTGAACAGAATATAAAGCCTATATCAATAATGTGCTTTCTGATTAATTGTCCCTTATTATACAGATTTGTTCTCCAGCCAGAAAAATGGTCTCTGAAAGAATCAATCATACTACATACATATCCTCACCCCACAAGCATGCATTCTAAATTCTTATACACAAGTTGGTCTTAGTATTAAAGGAGTGATGTAAACTTCTCAGTTTTGGAGAAGAGGAGTATTCGTTTTTACTGTGGATAAAATGGTCTATGGACGGTTTTTGAGTTATTGACTGCTTCTCTCTAAGGTGTTTCTGATCAACCAATGGGCCAGATTGCTTCAAAATTCAATGTTAATATGGCATGATGTAAAGTGGTAAACTGACTTTTCTACTGTTGGGTAGCACTCTAGAGCAAATTAAAATAAGACTCCCCCAACTGGGAAAATAATATAGCCCCAGGAGATGGCCACTGCTCCAGTTCTTTGGTCTTGTACTAATTAAAATATAAGAACTGTATTTTGAGTTATGGGGCAAAAATGTGGAACCCTACTAGTCATAGGATAAAGTTTTTTTTTTTCCGGAGAGATTTTCTTTAGCTGTAAAATAGGAATAATGACCTTCATGTTTCTCTTTTTAGAGCTACTGAATTTTATCTTATTTTTTGGCTTTGTTTCTGTTTCATAAACCTTTGAGTCAAGATCTCCTTAGCTGGTTCCACCTGTCTTTGAATGTTTTGTGCAGCCCAAGCTGGCCTTGAACTCAAGGCTGTTCTCCTTCTACCTCCACACCACTAAAATTTCAGACATGTACTACCTTGGACTTATTCAACTTTAAATGACAAATTTCTAATAAGTAAAAATGCATTGTCCAGAGAGGGTGGCATAATTCTATTGTGAGACAATAAATAGTGTTCATGTGAATAAAATTGTTGATAGTAGTACACAATGGTCTATCACTTCCTTAAATGGAGGTGATCATACAAACTTAGGTAATCAAACCATGGATATGTCACAAAATTTTCTTAAATTATTTTGGATATATTGTATAAATTAACATATCCAGGTGTCAACTAGACTTCTTGTAGTCACAAATAGGTTGGTATCATACAAAGTTCCAAAGTCTATTTCCTTTCTTCCCTTCCTTTGCTGTTGAGCACAGAGGGGATATGCTATCTTGAGATAGTCTGAGATAGGTAACACCGTTTTTAAACAATATGCAATTTCAGAGGCTTTAAGCTTTGGAAAACTATAAACTTTATGTGAGAGGGGATGGCACTTTCTTGGTTAGTTGCAGGGCCTGGAGATAGACTATCTTCATTTTGTATATCACAAGGCAACTGAGGTCCTTTTATGCTTTATACAAGTTACTTCCATCAATACCCCAAATCCAACATTACTTAAATGCTTGGAATATGAAGCAACAAAAAGACATTAAAAACTTGGAGTATCTGTAAGGTACCAGCAGTGCACATTAAGCTCTGGATTTCCGCAACCTGCCCCCCCCCCCCCCATGTCCTGGAGATTGAACTCTGGGCCTAAGTGCTGTCCCTGAGCTTTTAGGGTTCTAGGGTTTTTTTGGTGGTAACTTTAGAAAAAGAGTCTCATGGACTTTTCTGCCCGGGCTGGCTTCAAACCATGATCCTCAGATCTCAGCCTACTGATTAGCTAGGATTATAGGTGTGAGTTCACCACTGTGAGCTCAGCTAAATGTTAGAATTTTTTGAAAGGAGAGCAAGTTCATCTGTTGCCCTGAGAACAATGTTGGAGCTGCCTTCTCCCCTACTCTCCACTATCTGCCTCTTTCTCTTCTCTTATTATTTGTTATATTATCACTACTTCTTGACCCCCAATACTATAATTTAAGCCAGGTTCCAGTGTGAGACAGCAATGTTAAAGTTGTCTCAGGATGTAGAGCAAGATGCTTTCAAATGACATAGGGGTGACCAGAGCTAATCAGGACCACACCTCCATTCTGTGCTTCCTCTTTTTATTGCAAAAGACTCTCTAGTGATTCTGGTTTATAAAAACATTTGCCAGCCCTTAGGTCAGATAGATGGATGAAAGTGTTGCATGTTAGTTTAGAGAAGCAGCTCTCAAAGTGTGGTTCAGGAACCCAAGGTGGATCCTTGAAGCCTTTTTGTCTGTCTGTGAAGTCAAAAGTTTTAGAGTAGTTCTAAGACAGTACTTGCTCTTTTGACCATTATTCTCTCCCATTGCACAGTAGAATTTCCTGGAGGTTCCATGATGTATAAAAATCATGATAGATTGAAAGGAGAAATAAATGAAAACCGACTTCTCTTACATTAAGCTAGATATTAAAGAGCTTTGCAGTGAGTGACATAGGACAGCATCACTTTTTTCACTTTTCCATTTTTGCCTTGGAAAAATATAGTGGTTTTCATAGAAGTATAGTATATGTGCTAACTTATATTGTTTATCTTTTAAATTAATAGAGTATTTTGAATTCTTCAGCTTTAATTTTTGATTTTGTGAATATTCATAGATATGACACAAATAAATTTTTCTTGGATTCCGAATAATTTTGAAGAGTATAAGAATCTTGGAATGCAAAAGGATAAGAAGTGCTGATTTTGGAGGTGGGAAGTTTTTTTTTTTCTTGTGTCAGGGGTCCCATCTGCACTGCCACCATACATTCTTGCCTAAATGTCAGCCTTAGTATGAGAACAATTTTGACAAATGGCCTATCCCTTCCTTTGGTCATCCAGTGGTGTTCACTGGATGGTGAGTAGCTGCTCTTCACTGTCATGGCCTCCACAGTTACAATGCAGGTTACCTTAGAGAAATAGTTCTCACCTGGAGGGGGGCTGTGTATCTTCCAGGTAACATTAACAATGTCTAGAATTATTTTTTTTTTATCACAACTAGGTGGGAGAAGTTGCAGGCATCCAGCGAGTAGTCTAGAGATAGTGTTAAACATCCTATTTAGTTGAGGATAAGCCAAGCATGCTGAGGTTGAGAAACCTGGCCTTTGGGCATCCAGATCTCTTCATAAATACTCCAGGACATTAGAGAACCCTGGCAAGTGACACACTCTAGGAGGTTAACCTTTGGAGAAAACTAGAGTTTATGAAATTTTTCAGGGAACCGATGTGCATTTGATAACTTTTAAATAAAAGTGAGGGAGAAAAACAAACATTTCAAGCAGTAGCACAGGCAAGAAACATTAAAAGCTGCAATCAGAAATTGCAGATAATACCATTTAACAAGGTTAGGATAGCTTCCAGGTAAAGAATACTTTAAAAGCCAAATCTCTCAGAACTGCACAGTAGTGGGATAGACTCAATTCCCAATGTGGCAGTGAAATAAAACCCTGCTTTTTTTTTTTATAATCTATATAGGTTTTTCTCTCACTGTACCTTATTGGATGCATTGTCAAGTTAAAACCAAGAATGCTCTTCTCAACATACACACACACACACACACACACACACACACACACACACACATAGGCGCACACACATGCACACGTGCACACATGTATGCATGAAGAAAAGGGAATTAGGTGGATATTTGATTATTTTAAGTGTTGCTATTTTCAGGAAGCCATTTTTGCTTCTCCTTCCAATGTCTTCTGTCCCCCCACACTATCTTTACCTTGCCTTATTGTTTCTGCCCATGTTTTATGACTTCCACTAATCTGTGTGCTCCTCAAAGGCAAGGATGTTTATGTATGTTTATCTCAGCTTAGATGCTTTTCTCAAAGAACACCTTTTATTTTTCAACCTAGTACCTTCATGCGATCATATTAATTATTGTTATTATGGGTCATGTTTAGTGATCACTCCCAAAAGGTAGATTTATGGTCTATATTTTATCAATAAAGATTTTGAGGTGTGGATGGATTGAACAAATCTGTTCATTTTTGTGTAGTAAGTTATGGGGTAGACCAGATGGCACATTAATATTCACTCAATGCTATAGTGTGCTTTCTCCAGTGAAACACACAAAAGGGTAGTAGTACTCTTTATTTTTGTTCTTCAGCCTTAGATCTCCATAATGATTTTTTTCTTCAGGGACCACCATTCTCCAAATAACTATCAACCTAGCAAGGGCATATTTTGCAGCTGGGGCCTTTCTCTGTGATGAAGCAGGATGTCTCCGGGGTAATGTTTCAAGCAATTACTGCAGGCCCTTAACTGATACCTGAGGGAATTATAAGTCAGAAATATTTATTGTACTCACCTCAATAGAGAACAGAAAGAATTAAACAAAGTAGGTCAGATTTTTATCATGGAAATCAGTCAAATATTCTCCTTTTGAGGGGCTTGCTAGAAATTTTTGGTGAGTAGAGCCCTCGTAAGACAAAGACATGGGTCACTATACTTAGGGAAAAATACAAGGGCTTTAGGATAGAATTTCAGAGGGTCTGCAAATGTCCCCTGTCAAAAATATCTCCCTTATCAATACCTGAAATTTTGTTGTGAGAATATTCACACGTTTAAATTTGAACAAAATGCTTTGCTGAAATACAGATCTTCCTTAGAAATGAGAATGAAGAAAAGACTATTTACATACTATGACTCTTCATTCTATTTTATTTAAACATGTTTATGGGTAGGGGAAGAATGTAAAGTTTCCCTAAGAAGAATATGTTCAATGGTACACAAATCATAAAAATTCACTTGATTATTTGAATAGATATTGAGCCAATGTGAGCCAATGTGAATTAGGTAGTCATATCAGGATGCTGATTCGAAATGTGTGGGTTAGTGATGGAGTGACAATTGTTTAGTTTTTATGTAGAAATAACATTTTAATATAAAAATGCTTAGTTCTGTTTTGAAGAAAACATGACTAGTTGGTACAAATTTCTTATCTCTGCCATCCACATCTGGCACCAACTCAGCTACCAAGTCTGTGCTCAAGTTCTAAAGCATCTCTTCTCCAGGTGATGGCTGTCTAGATTCTAGGCTCTATTGCTTAAATGTGCCAACCAGCCATCTCAAAGAATCAATGCTATTTCAATGATGGCAAACTTTTCATATGGAGAGAACTTTAGGATAAGAATGCCATTGTTTTTTTGATGAAGGTAGAAATTGTTTATGTAAAAACCAAAATAATAGCTTTATATATTCTGAGAGAACATCTTAATTTATTTAAAAATTTTGATTTAGGGAAGTACTTAAAGGGGTAGATAAAGTTTATGGAACAAAGTTGAATTGTAATAGGAGAGGAGAAGACAAGATGGTTTGTGGATCAATTGCCAATTTGATTCTTCTAAAGAATCTTGCCATCCTGGAAAGGTCAAGATAGGAATTTATACTACTCACCTGGCTATCAGCTTGGAAAATATAGGAATTCAGATAAATCTAGTATGATTTATCCACCTGAGAGACTGTGAGATATAGTCTGCCCTTAATATGTTCTTCTCCTTTCTGAGTAGTGACATCTAAACAGCAAATGCCTGTTCAATGCTTCCAGAAGATTTTCAGCTGTGCTCTTAGGTGGAGTAGGTATATGTATAAATATGTGAGTTAGAGAGAAAGATATCACAGAGAAGTAAAAGAAATATAAATAAAAATCGGCCCCAACCTAAGCAGGAAGCCTTTCCTTGTCCTACCCTACATGCAAACCCTTGCTTCAAGTTACCAGAACTTGCTTCTTCCTATCAAGTGCTCGCTTGAATTTTTCAGAAGTATCTTTAACCCAATGGAAGGAGAATAGTCATCCTCCATTTCCTGACTTTTTAAACTGAAGGTATATCAGGTTTTCATAAGAACAAGTTGCCTATATTAAGCACTCACATGGTGATGAGTCACCTTTTCTCAGTCATTCATGCCAACCTTTTCTGGAGAAGCCCGAACAGTGCTAATAATATAACAGGCATGTGTAAGCAGGCACAGACATCTCTGCATAGGTTGGTCTTGCTTTATTTAGTTGAAGCCAATTAGTTAATGATTGAGCAAGGAAAGAATTTTTGTCAAATGATAGGATTTGCTATATGGTGCTTCAAATTATTTTCTGTAAATTGAGATATGCACAGACAAGAGATTTATCTGCATATTAACAGCTGTTGCAAGCCATGTGCTAGAGTGTACTGGTGTCTTGAGATAAACAAAAACATACTATCCCATTCTTTTCACATAGTTTCTACATTGCAGGATTGTAGGAGAATGAGGCCTTAAATGATTTCAGTCTTAGCCTGAGCTTTCCCCACACTCCAGGAACAGGTGCACATCTAGCCACTGGAGTTACCAGACACTAGTCACCCAAATGATTCTCATTCCACAAGGGCAGGCACAATGATTTGCTGAATTTGCAGTGGCTGGCTGTGAGAACCATCTGTGAGAGTATTATAACCATGTAGTTCACAAGTGTAGCTTAAACCTATTTAACATCTTGCTAATGGTATCAAAATTTAATGTAAGTGCAAAGAACAAATTCAATAATGCATACATATAATGTTAGGAGTTGAAAGTTATGAGTCATTTTACTAAGGGCCGAACAGTGATAGTGACTGAAACCTCCTAATGAGTTGTTGTGCTAATATAGCAGCCCCAGAAGCAACTTAGGGATATATGGATAAAGTCAGTGACATTTCCATATGATGAGCTTTTAGATTCAAAGTAATAGACTACAGGTTATCAATTTCTTTGATGGATTTCTGCAAGATTAGACCTTTGTCCAGCTTCTGCCTCTACAATGGGAATTAAAATTCATGACCGGTTTTGAGTTATTTCCTTTAGCTTAATTTTTTTGGGAGTATTTGTAATCCAGTTTGTCCTTAACAGAGAAAATGGGATCTGGACAGACACTATGCTGAAAATGTCAATTTGGGTTAAAATGTGCACATGGGTATTTGGGTTAAAATGTGCATATGGGTATTATGAGAGGGAGTGAGGGAACAGAAGACACTGGACAAAAGGGTATGTACTCATCACCTAACTCATGTAATTGTATTCTCTTTGTACATCACCTTTATAATAACACTAAAGTAAATTAACTTAAAGAAGAAAAAAATCTATTTAAAAATTTTATAACCCAGGTACTGGTCTCAAAAAATCTATTTTTAAGTGTCTATTAAAATTCAAACTATGAACGTTGGTAGTTTTATTATGTACATATGTGGGGATTAAAAAATTCATTTCAATGGCACCAACAGAGGTCACAAACAGAAATGATGAATGTTTCTGAAGGTATTTTTCTGGAAATATTAGACCACAGCTTTCAGTCCCTAGTGTTCTATATATGTATTACTTGAGTTTATTAGAAATTGAGGTAAGGGGTTTTTCTGAAGACATCTAGCTCCTTCCCTTGATTCTAGGTAAAATATGCATTGGTGTTTAATCTGATGGATAGTACCATCTTCTTTTTTTCTCTAGTAGCCTTTCCTTAGCATAAACCATGGACAAACCGTCAGTCATCACTTATATTCAACTGTAACAAATTGTGTTTATAATCAGTTCCGAAAGTTGGATATTGGTTGTCAGGTCAGTGGTAGATAGCTCCCTCTTCTGGCATACATTCGATCATCCACACATTACACCTATACTCCTAGCAGTGGTGCTAGATAGGACATACCAGCAGTCTTATGGTATATGTGTGTCTTTGTGTGTATACATACACATATATGTAGAGTGTGTGTATGTATGCATATATACATACGCATATAGCATATATATGTGACTGTGTTTAAAAGCAAAGTATGCTATTGCATTAAGTCTAGGTTTAGAGACATATATGCTTCAGTGCCAGACAAAATTAAGCAAAAAGCTGAGTCCCACACTTGGACCACAGTTTTGCTACCTCTGACCAATGAGTATCAGCCTCATGTGCCAAGGGCCAAATGCTATACCGCTCTCTAAAAAGTCAAAAGAGAATGGATTTCAACTGGTCTCCACAAGAGAAAATTTCCCCCTCCCAGCTCCACCAACCCAAACTCCCACCCTAACCAAATATTTCAGTCACATCAAAACGTTCTTGCTCCTTTTCCATGGCTGTCCTACCTTTCAGTCAGTGTGGTCCTATAACCTCTCCAAGTGAAAGGAAACCAAGTGATTTGGTCTTCAAGGGGCAGAAAAAGCATTGCTATGCACCATTTCAATCTTTGCCAATGCAACGATGTCTTTCCTCTTGACTATTGTTTAACAGCATTCTTACCTTCAGGCTTTTCACTACTTCTGCTCTTTCTGTTCCTCTGATGTTGGACATTTGCTCAGTATTTATCAATAAGAAACACACTCATGTTATCAGGATAACACCAAAGGCAAACAATCATGTCTTAGTCATAGAAATGTTAAGGCCACAACAGTCAATTAAAAAATTCAAAGAATGGAATAATTAAGAATATTTTCTTTTCTGGATTACATTTTTTCCGGTTTGGTATTTGGCAAAATCAATGGTTTTGGTAGCCACTGTATTGGTTCAGTTCTTAGGGAAATGGATCCTTTGTTTGAAGCAGCCATTTGAGAGAAAATGAGGATGTGTTCTTGGGAGAAAGACCTGAGTAAGTTCAATGAGCACATTTAGTCACTACCAGGGAAGAAAACTGTCAGGTTCTTCATACTTCCAGGAGGCAGTATCAGCACAGTAACATGCAAACCAACGAAGAGCATAATATACTCACCCTACTCCTTGATCTCAAACCAGAGTGTTGGGGATTCACAGGAACTTCTGCTAGGCTCAGGGAGTGCCATCAATCTGTAATGGTTCTTGCCTATACATGTAACAGTGTCAAACAGTCATTGGGATCCATCTTAACTCTGTGTATCCAAAATGTATACCTTGAGGAATGGCTCCTGCCAATACAAGGTCCATTTTGTTGCAGGGAAAGGTAGATGCAGATTCATATCCATTACCTAAAGCCCAAGAATGTCAAAAAAATTCTGGGTGTGGAAGAGAAGTGATTAAGAGACTGTGCCATAGTAGAAGGGAATTGTAGACAAACAGAGAAGAAGAGGAAGAAAAGACGAAGAAGAGGAGGAAAAGACGAAGAAGAAGGAGGAGGAGGAGGAAGAGGAGGAAGAGGAGGAAAAGGAGGAGGAGGAGGAGGAGGAGGAGGAGGAGGAGGAGGAGGAGGAGGAGGAGGAGGAGGAGGAGGAGGAGGAGGAGGAGGAGGAGAAGAAGTACATAAAAACTGAAGATCTCGTTTATACACACAGGAAATACAGTTGCAACTTCGTTCCTCTATGTAACACCAACTATTGAGCTGAGGGCATTTGGAAACAGGCTGTCTAAAAGAATCATGTTTTCCTATCTTTGAATAAAATGCTTGCTAAGCAGATACATGAGAATTAAAAATATATTGTTAGGGATAGGGAGGAAGAACAAATTTGAATTTCTTAAGAGAACAAACTTTTAAGGTACTATAACAGTACCCATATGAGAGGAAACACATAATTTTAATTGCAAAACATTTTTGAATCTATTAAAATAATTCCCTGGGTTTTTCCCAATGTCAATTTCCTCTAGCTCCTGTGAATTTCAATTGCATTTATTTTCAATATTCTTTAAAGTCATAATGATTTTCCTATCATTTATTTAAATAGGTGAGGTTTATCTGAATGGTGCTTCCTTGTTTTTAATTTCCCATAGACCTTAAAAGTGAAGGCAATTCCCTCATTGTAAAATTTTCGTTGTAGTTAATAAGCTCAGAATGGCTCTACTTAAATATCTGTTCAATTTTTTGCCAAAGTACACATTATGTGTTGCTTTTCACCTCAGAAAATGCTGACATTGGAAGTGGACTTACATTCCTATTAAAACCAGGTACAAATGTAGGGTGAGGTAAGTTAATATTTGTAATAAAATTTGTCACCTAATCACAAGTGTTTGATTGACTGACACATTCCTTCTAGTAAGATAAAGATGGGAAATTCAAGCTTTCACCCTTTACCCAAGATTAAAGGAATGAACTGGATGGGTGGAAGATCAGAAAAATGTTAACCTTGGGGGTAATATCTGTGAAAAGAGGCTCACCAGGTGAGTCTCCATTCTGCTTTAGTTTACAGCAGAGTTTCACTAGTTATGTCACACAGCCCCTGATGATCTGGGTTTGTTACTCATACAATTTACTGACATTTTTTTGGTGCCAGTCCCATGGTTTGAACACAAGGCCTGGTGCTTTCCTTACCCTTTTTGCTCAAAGCTGTCACTCTACCACTTGAGCCACAGCTCCACTTCTAGCTTTTTGGTGGTTAATTGGAGATAAGAGTCTCATGAACTTTCTGGTCCTGGCTGGTTTCAAACTGGGGTCCTCAGATCTCAGCCTCTTAAGTAACTAGGATTATAGGTGTGAGCCTCTGGCACCTGACTATAGTTTACTGACTTAATCACAGCAATTACACACCTATTGTAATAAACAGTAACACAAAAGTGTGATCTAAAAGTTAAAATATTCAGCTAATAGGTTGAATTTATAACCTTTGTTACACATTCAAAGTCCATTAAGGACAGATCAGAGTTGTTTTGTTTAGGTTTCATTAGCCTAAGTTTGGTAAATTGGTAAAGATAGACAGTGTAGGTCTTGTTCAGAGTCTGCCACAGTGACTGACCTGTCCTTATTTCCTTACATATAAAATAAATAGAATATTTATTACATTAGTTTTAAGCATGTGTACATTTACAACAACCTTTAGAGTTGCTGTATTTTTAAATTTTTACTTTTGCATAGTATGCTGAATTTCTAGAACGGGCACTGAATGTATAATGTCTTGCCAGAGAGGAAAAGTCAACAGCTTAACACATTGCTAATTTATCATTATTTAAACATTGCAGGAGGGAGACAGAAATAAGTAATACAGGTATTTCTTCCTCTCGTGGTTTCAGAGATAATAGGCGTGAAAGCATTTCTGAAAAAAGTAAAAGCACTTACAAATGCCATGCTTTGTGGTTATTGTCATTTTTAGTAATCAGCCCTGAGAGCTGAAATGACTTAAATATGCCATTTGCCTAGTAACCAAAGTAGTTGAGAACGAGCTTGATTCTTATGGAAACATATCACATGCAATCAGATTCACATTGCTCACTGAGTGGGTAGATGCAATGAATTGCCATCCTGCAATTTTATCACAAGAGGTGACCCTGAAAGGCAACGGAGATTTGTGACAGCATTAGCTGTATGACCTTCTCAAAGTCACCATCATGTCTGGGTCTCAGTGTCTCTGTAAAATAACGCTATGTTCAGTAGTCAGTTGTCAAGTTAAGTGGGGCCAGGATAAAATAAAGAAGTATAATTCTCAAACCATTTTGTTAGTATTGTAAAATTTCATTGATTTGAACTAACAGAGGGAATAGATCATGTGAATGAGTAAAGCAAGTGTTGAATTACAAAATAAGTCTGAAGAATGACCCTTTAACGATTTTAACTGTTTTGTAATTCAAAGTAGCAATGAAGTATTACCTTAGGAGAGCTCCTTATGAGAACTATTTTAGCAGATTTATAAAGAATATGATTACATTTAATAAGTGTTTCCACTAATTGAAACAGAGTTTGTTCTCTTAAGGAACAATTCAATTGAAAATCTAGTCTAAACTGTTCATTTGCTTAACAAACCTCTCTTATCCCTATCCCTAATAATGTAAACTTAATTTGTAAACTGGTCACTGTCGAGTTTATCAGAAATGATTAATTATAGAGCTTCAATTTAAGGAGGCTTCATTGCCATTTCTTCCTCCATTTCTGATTTGGGTTTAACATCATCACTAAGTAGTGATGAAAAAGTTAAGTTCATTTCTTGCCCCTTTTCTTGCTCACTCTCAGAGAACACCATATAGCCAAGAAGGAAGAAGACAAAGGCAAGCTCCTTGGTAATCCATGGGTACAATAGGTATCGGATGCACACCGACTTGATCATAATATTATCCACAGTTGAGAAAGGGGTTGACACATTTCAAAAGGTTGGCTGAAGGAATGATCAAGAAAAGTGACTGGAAAAGATGCCTAGAAGGTAGCAATCTAGTCAAAGAAGTTTGAAACATTTAGGATCTATTGAAGTAATTTCTATTTGCATATCAAAATTCAGATATCTGGAAATTGTGAGCTAGCAACAAAGTTACTTGTTTTAAGACAACTTTGAGGCAGTACTAGCTGAGGAAAAAAAGAGCTTGATTGATGGCTGTAATTAGCAAATAGCTGGATTAAAGTTTTGGGGTCTTCATGATACCAAAGCATCTAGGTGAAAAGTAAAAATTCAGCCCAATACATGCAGTTTTTTTGTTTATCTAACACCAAACGCTTAGTTATTTGAAAACTTCTGGGCACTTGCATCATGTGAATTATTTAAAGTCATCTTGATATAGTCCATGGCGCCTTTTAAACCATGCTGAGTATGCATGATGAGTTCAGGAGAGCAAGGTATCCAATCCAACTCAAATTTCATGCTGCCATTTACTTCAGTGATACAATTAGGTTCTTGGTGGCCTAAATACCATGAGAAAAAGACCAGGAAGAAGGTGCTAAATACTTGGGATATCACTTTAGCCACTGTAAAAAAAATCAAATAAACCAAAACCTTGGCTAAATTGTCAATGTCATCAGTTCACATTGGTAGGAAAGGAAATTACAGCTTTGGACACATAGTAAAACCTTGATTAATTGGAATCCATAAGGGATGAAGGAATTTTCAATAAGAATTCTCACTTTGTTTCATTCTTGGCTAGCAACATGTTTTCTTAATATGCTTGTATCCATTTTCTTGCCCCAGGGAAGAAGCCTCTAATGTCTGAGGGTCAATCCAGGTGGAGAGAAGTTACAGCAGAGCCAGCTGAATGTAACTTAACCACAGGTTATATCTTGGAAAATGATTTAAAAAATCAATTCCTTGAGGTCTTCTTTTTGGGTACTACTGATGCTGTCTCATCATTGTGAAGCTCTGAAAGGGGGCAATTCAGTTAGTTGGGGTACTAGTTGGGTGAGTTTTCGTTAATCAAGGTTTTACAATAGAAGGCCTTGCCAATGCCTGGTAAGAGTATAAGCTGAAGTCAGTTGTATTTAAATTAGTTCTTTGGAAGTGCTCTGGATCAATGTTTCCAAACATTATACTGAAGAATGGAAAACTAACTTGTTTTGCCAGGATCCTGAGGGATGGAGAGGGGAAGAGAGAAGCAGAGGTACAACCATTGTGTCTGAAGGAGAAAAGTTTTGGCTTGCCTGTCTGTTCCTGTGTGGTTGGGAAAACACTTTTCTTCACCTTAAGATGCCCATGGTATCTTGGTTGTACAAGAGCTGATCTCACATGCTTCAATATCATTCTCATGCCCCTTGGGTCACCGAGGATTCTGTTTTCAGGTCCTCTCCTGTACTTACCCAATGTGTCTTTCCATGACTTGGTATCTTGGCTTCTGAGTGAGTCGGTATTTCTTGTTGCTTGGTTGATTATTCATTCATTCATTCTAACCCGGAAGAGTGTTAGGAACCAGAGCAATGCCAAGTAAGATGGGGTTTCTCATGATGGCAGCCTGGATAACAATCAGACCTACCTGAACCAAGAACATGGCTAAGGAGAAGCCAAATCAGGAATTCACACACACATAGTATCACAGTTAGGTGACGCACTTGGTTAAATACACAACAAGTCTTTGTAAAGTCTCTGCACGTGGTGACCTACCAAAGAAAGACCCCATTTAACTTGAAATTGATCTTATTATTTGGTTTTCAAGTTAAGTGGGGCCTGCTTAAATGGGCCATCATGTATAGAGAACATCATGTCATCACTCATACACATAATCGAAGAAGTCACTCCTATGCAATCAGCCAAACTCTTTGAGCAACCATCATACCCTAAAGAAAACAAACCAACTATATCCTGGACCATTCAGGAGATGGAACTGATTTCTCACACTACTCAACTGAGGCGGGTGGGGTGTCTCTTAGGAAAGCCTTGGGTTCTTGAAAGCTTAGGGCATTGAAACCCATACTACAGCCTTTATCAGGCAACCGGTCTGTTGTGTGAGGGAAAGGAAGGAGTGTGTGGTCAGGGAGTCTCTGTCTGGGAGTTTAAGAAGGGACCCAAGTTAGATCAAAAGTGTGGGCAGAGCCCTAAAGTCTTTCTGGTTCCCAAAGCTGCCAGGCAGGGGAATAACCTAGTCATTCCACTTTATGTGTGAGTCTTGTGCTCTCTCCTCAATAATAAGATAACAGTCTTGCCGATTACTCGTCACTAAGGGTACCCGGTTGTGGTGACATTGAGGCTGACCTTGGAGTCACCGCCCCCGCTGCCGCACTCTCCTTTGTCGTACCACCATTTGTTTTTCAATTTGTCCAAGAGGCCTTGCTCATTCAGTTTTAATACTGCCAGGTTAACAGCATTTCTTGAAACGATAAAACATAACTTGTAAGAAAATGCACAAATGCTTAGGAAATCGTTAACGTATAAAAAGGAGCACAAGAGGACAAATTGGCTAAATTTCACAGAACGTGGAGCTATAAAAATGTCTGTACAGCAAATACAGGGTTAAATATTGGAAGGTGGCATGGAGGATAACATTTGCTCAAAACTGAAGTGTGCGGGATGGGGAAATTGTCTTTGAGAAAAAAAGTAACAAGAACACCACATCCATGCAATTAACATTCGTCACATATGGCACCATAACTTGGCTTTTACCATTTAAATTGAAAAAGCCGTTGAACTGTAAAATTAAAACAGCAACAAACAGTCAGAGAGGACAACATAGAGAGAGAACATTAAAAAATGGATGCATTAAATAGATGAAACCATAATTTACCGTCTTATTTAACTCCATGGAATATTGTAGATTTTAAACTTTAAAAAGTTACCTCAAAATCCACAAGAAAGAAAATGACAACAAAATGCATCAGGGTAGGTGGAATACTATAACAACACGGATATTGTTATATTATTCCACCCACCTTAATGCTGAGCCTTTAGGGGTTGCCACACCATAGCCTTTGGAATCCAGATTTCCACCAACTTTCATCGTATCACAGGGTTTTCTCTGCTCAATGTACTCATTCATGGTTGACTCCAGCAGGAAGGCGAACTTTCCCTTGGACTTCCGCACTCGGGCCACTCCATCTGCTGTTGTTTTGGTAAACACAGATGGCTCTGCCGATTTCATGTAAGACCACATTTTCTCATATACAGCAATTTTGGATCTCTGCAACAAAGAAAGATTGCTTCAAACTGCCAGATAAGAATTCTGGAAGAGGCTTCAGTTTAGCTCTTTTCAAACACACACACACACACACACACACACACACACACACACACACACACGCCGGTGAACTCAGGGCTTGGGCATTGTCTCTGACCCTCTTTGTGCTCAAAGCTAGCACTCTACCACTTGAGCCACAGCACCACGTCCAGCTTTTTTGAGTAGTTTATTGGAGATAAGAGTCTCATGGGGATTTTTCTGTGGGGCTGGCTTCAAACCTCCATCCTCAGATCTCAGCCTCCTGAGTGGCTAGGAATACAGGTGTGAGCCACTGGTGCCTGGCTCAAACATTTTGGAATACAATCCACAGTAAAAACAAACATTGCACTGTAACCACGTAGACACATTGAGACAATTGTCAACATATTTCCAGAACATGCTTCTCAAAACCACACTCACCTTTGCTATGTGTGATGCTCTCAGATATTTTTAACACATTTTATTTTTATTAGCATTTCCATTACATGGACATATAATGGACTTTGATCATATTCACCTATGCTCTTACTATTGCTTCTAGGTCCTTCTCCGTTTTCTCTTCTCCTTTTACCTCCCTTTCACTTCCATGATGGTAGTGTTTTTGCTTCCCTCCACCCTAGACTCTTTAAATGAGGAAAAATATGAAATAACTGTCTTTCTCTATCTGGTTGATCTTGCTCAACAATCAGTTTCCCAGTAAACAATATGATTTCATACTTCCTTATGACTGAGTAAAACTCCATTGTGTCTGCACAGCATATTTTCATTACCCATTCATTGTTAGTGGGCACCTAGGCTAATTTCATAATTTGACTTGCATGTCCAAATCACTTTGACGGGGGGGAAGTCCTGGGGCTTGAACTCTGGGCCTGGGCACTATACTTGAGCTCTTTTTGCTCGAGGCTAGTTAGTGCTCTACCACTTTGAGCCACAACACCACTTTTGGCTTTTTCTGTGATAAATTGGAGACAAGAGTCTCATGGACTTTCCTGCCTGGGCTGGCTTTGAACCGCAATACTCAGATCCCAGCCTCCTGCATACCTAGGATTACAGGTGAGAGCCACTGACACCTGGCTTCCAATTCATTTTATGCTACCCATAGCCCACTGAATGGGTTTTATGGCTCCACTAATTGTTTACGATGTAGTTTGTAAAATAGTTCCTTATTTCAATCTTTATTTCAGTGAAGAAACCTCCCCATGATATTCTGCTATGTGCTTATCCTGCATTATCCCGACAGTCATTGGAAGTGTGCAATTTTGTAATCAGCCTATCTCAGTATGGCATATCAGTTATTGTAAGAAAGTACTTCATTGTTCCAAAATGATCTTTGTTCCTATGTGACCTCTACCCTTTAATACTACTGCGTATGCTATGTAAAAAAAATTATGGCTGTTCTTTAAGATGAGCCTTCAAATACTGCAAGGCTTTTATTATGATTTCTCTTGACCTCTTTATTAGGTGACACGCCACAGACTGAAAGTTTTTCTAGAACTCTCACACTTTATTCTTTCATACGTAGACTCATTCCAATTGATGACATATCTCTTAAATTGTTGAGTCTAGAAATAAATATACATGACACCCCTAGATGTTTCACCACAACAGATTAAAAACTCCTTTTGGCTTCTTGTTATTGGAGGCACACAGAAATACACAAAAGTAATGCAAAAACTTGCCACAAAGATGTTAAGTATTATGTGCAAATAATAGAAATAAAATACTATGTATTTGGTTGAAATATGATTATCTGTCTTCCCTAGTTGTGTATCTCTTCCATTCACTGAAGATAATCACTATCATAATTTGCTCTTCATTACTTTCTTGTATCACTTTAGGGTTTTACCAGAATAAACACATCTGGCAGTAAAACACTTCAATTTAAGAATGCACTAAGTTTTGCTTATCCAACTCACCTTTTTATTAATATATAAATATATAAAATATTAATTTTTACATATAATAATAACAAACATATTAATATTAATATATTAATATATTAATTTTACAAAAGGGTCAATTTCTACTTCTTCATATAATGTACTTTCGTAAAATTCAACCCTTATCTTAAAGTTTCTTAAGCCTTTTAACTGCTTCCTCAAATTTTTACAATTTTTAGTGGCTGACATTATGTTATTTTCATGCATATACATTTACTGAATTTTCATAGTATTCACCCTTACCATCTTTGTCTTACTCTTTCCCACTCTTACTAGCTCATCTTCCCTTTTACTACCATCATTATCATATTATGATGATGATGATGTCTGGATTCTGCACATATATGAAAACATGTGGTATTTGTCTTTCTGGGCTTGACTTATCTTATTCAACATAATGATCTTTAGTTCTATCAATCTTCCTGTAAAGACAATATCATTCTTCTTTGTGACTGAATAATACTCCATTGTGTATATGTCACATTTTCTTTATTGACTTGTAAATTGTTGGACACCTAGATGGATTCCATAGCATGGCTATTGTGAATAATTCTGCAATAAACATGGGCGTAGACATGTCTCTATTATATGTTAATTTGCATTCTTTCAGATATATATCCAAGAGTAGAATAGCAGGATCAAGTTTTAGTTTTTAGTAATTGAAGAAACAGTTTTCAAGAGAACTGCCGAGAAGAGTGATTGAATCTTATTTAGTCCAGTTATCTGAAAGTCATTGACAAATGAACACATGAAGAAATGTTCAACATCTCCACCCGTAAAGGAAATTAAAACAATACTGAGCCAGGTACTGGTGGCTCACGTCTATAATCCTAGCTACTCAGGAAGCTTAGATCTGAGGATCATGGTTCAAAGCCAGCCCAGGCAAGAAAATCAGTGAGACCGGGGCTGGGGATATGGCCTAGTGGCAAGAGTGCTTGTCTCATATACATGAAGCCCTGGGTTCAATTCCCCAGCACCACATATATAGAAAAAATGGCCAGAAGTGGTGCTGTGGCTCAAGTAGCAGAGTGCTAGCCTTGAGCAAAAGGAAGCCAGGGACAGTGCTTAGGCCTTGAATCCAAGCCCCAGGAAGGGCCAAAAAAAAAAAAAAGAAAATCAGCGAGACTTATATCCAATAAACCACCAGAAGTGTGGCTCAATGTAGTAGAGCACTAGCCTTGAGCTGAAGAGCTCAGGGACAGTGCCCAGGCCCAGAGTTCAAGCCCCATGACTGACAAAAAACAACAACAACCCCCTCCCCCCAAAAAGCCCACCAAGAAATTCTACCTCATTCCAGACTGAATGGTCATCATCAAGAACACAAACAACAAAAGTTGGAGAGGATGTGGGGGCAAAGGAACCCTTATATACTGTTGGTGAGAATGTAAGCTGGTATAACCACTAGAGAAATCAATATGTAGGTTCTTCAAAAACTAAAAAAATAGGACTTCTGTATGATTTACCAGTACCACTCTTGAATATGTGTGTGTGTGTGTGTGTGTGTGTGTGTGTGTGTATTCCAATGAATTATATATCAGAAAACAACAGAGGCACTTGCATGCTCATAGTGGGAATATAAATGAGTGCAACCACTATGGAGATCAGTATGGAGATTCCTATAACAAAGCCCAATTCCTTGTCAAAGGACTCATGTCAATTCCAATTTTTCAACATTATTGAAAATATTGTTTTGGCCATATATTTTTGTATCTTTATGGAGAGGTAATTTGACATTCTTTGATTTGGCACAATCACAGCTTAGCATAAATTAGGGTGGGGTAGAGGCAGTTTCCAAAGAATTTGTTTCTTACGTTATATGCAAACAGATCATTACTTCCAAAAATAAATTTACAGGTCAAGGGCAAAAGAGTCCATGAATTTTGATCTAACAGCTCTATAATTGGGACTCATCATTTACTGGAGCTATTTGATTGCTGATACAGGTTAAAGGTTTTATTTCTGTAGGTAATGATGCATTCATATGAGAATAAATGATGGTATTAGAAGTGAACACTTTATATGTGTGTGGTGTACATGAAACATTTATTAATGAATATAGTAAATGATAAGTTAGTAAATGGTAGAAATGATGAGGTCCAAGTTGATGACTAGATTCTGAAGAAGGCCAGATGGGGGAAAAAGAAATGGTTCACAAATGAGAAAATCCTAGAAATTTTTTTCCATCTATCTTATTTTGGCTAAAATACCAAAGGCAATAAAAGTGATTGAATCTTAGTTCAGTCATCTGGGAGAAATGAAAAAAAATATTATGACATGATATGTAATGACAAATTCATTTTTTTCTAACCTGCCACAATTAATTTGTTTCGTCCCATAGTCACCATTTTGTGTTACAGAAGGAACAAACAAAAGTTATTCAGAGAGCATATGAATTTTTATAGCACTGTTAGATAATTAGCAATGAAAATCCAAAGAAAAAAATATAGAGATGGAGGAGGAACAGATTAATCCAAAATAGTAGATCAGGTACAATTCTGGCATTAGTAGATTTGACAACCATAGTTCCAATTGTTGGTAATAAATCATGAAAAGATGTAGAAATATATATATTTTTTCAAAGGTTTGAACTCAAGTCCTTGTTGCTCTACCATAAGAGTTATAACTCTAGCCCACGTCTTTGCTGGTTATTGTGAAGGAGTGCTTTATATTTGCTTTTGTTTTTTTCCTGAACTGGCTTTGAACTTTGATCTTTCAAACATTAAGTAGCTAGGGGCCACAGCTAAAATTTTCTGTTTGGGAAGGTAAAAATTTTGAGTCTGTAGGCCCTGGAAATCTGATGCATGGAAACAAGTGATTTTTTTTTTCTTCCAATCCTGTGCCTTGGATTCAGGGCTTGAGCACTGTCCCTGGCTTCTTTTTTGCTCAAGGCTAGCACTCTGCCACTTGAGTCCCAGCGCCACTTCTGGCCATTTTCTGTATATGTGGTGCTGAGGAATCGAACCCAGGGCCTCATGTATATGAGGCAAGCACTCTTGCCACTAGGCCATATTCCCAGCCCCCCTGGCTTCTTTTTTGCTCAAGGCTAGCACTCTGCCACTTGAGCCACAGCGCTACTTCTGGCCGTTTTCTATACATGTGGTGCTGGGGAATTGAACCCAGGGCTTCATGTATATGAAGCAAGCACTCTTGCCACTAGGCCATATTCCTAGCCCAACAAGTGATTTTTGTGAGTCACTTTGGCCACCACCCAGCCCTTGTATTTCTTAGTAGTGATGTTGGTTGTTCCTAGTCATTTGGCATCCAGTGACCCTATAGTGTTGAAAGGTATTCTTCTGTAGACTCATGTAAGTATGGGGTAACTGTGTATCTAATATTAAAGTTAAGAGTGTGGAGTCAGACGACTTGGGTTTGAATTCTACTCTCTAGGTGCATAAATTAGCCTCTATGTCTCAGTTTCCTTAAAGGTAAAATAGGATGGTTTCAGAGGATTATTGGGAGAAATGAAATGGGCTAATATCTTAGCATGGTGCCCAGAACACAGGAAACTGAAAAACTTATGTGTTTTTCAAATAAAGGTAGACTAATTTATTTTAGTGGCAGAATTTATTTTAATAGCATTATAAATTACTTTGGTCCCATACTGATGCAATTCTTGCTTCATTTTATCAGGACTATCATATACTTAAATGCTGTTGGCATACTTGGGTCTCTAGGCATATTCTTGGGGACTGTCCATGGTCTGCCATTAATAACATCTGACTTCTCAGTTTTAGAATTTTCTTGGTAGAGGAAAAATGGGTAGGATGGCAAATTTTCCTCTTCAAATTTATGTTTTGTAGTTTTTTCCTTCTTCTCTAGAGTGAGCCTTTAATTAAGAGAATATAATTGTAAATTATAATATCCTTTTCCTTCGGAATTATTTAGCTCATTGCCACATTTCTGCTGTTAAGAAAGGTTTATATTTTATTGCTAGCTGCTACAACTTGAAAAGGGTGGTTTTGGGCTTCAGTTTGCCTGAACTGGGTATTTATAGAACTACTGTGTCTTTTTTTCTCCTCCTGTGGCTTGAACTCAGGGCCTCCATGCCTCTGTGCTCAACATTAGAGTTCTACCACTTGAGTCATAGCACCACTTCTGGCTTTTTCTGAATAGTTTATTGGAGATGAGAGTCTCATGGATTTTCCTGCAGGGGCTGGCTTCAAACCATGATCATCAGATCTCAGCCTCCTAAGTAGCTAGGATTATAGGCATGAGCTACCAGCACCCAGTTATTGTGTCTTTTTATGTTTCCTTCTGAACATTCAGGAGCAAATATTTTCCCAAAGAGTTTATCAAATCCTGGGATAAAGAAAGATACCCCTTATAAGATAAGCATGAGGAGTGGAAGATAACAATGCAACAGCACCCCCCTTCCTTCCTTAATCTTACCTCTCCTTAAGACGGGGAGGGGGAAGGTCCAGATGGGATAGGTCTACTTTCAAGGTCTTTTGACATAGGTCTCAGCTTTATAGAAATTCTTAAAGTTATGACTATGACAGTAAACATTTCCAATAGTAGGTTTAGACCCATGGAGGTTTTTGCCACAGATAGTCTCTTCCCCTTCCTTATTGACACACCCCTTAGATCTGTCATTACTAGAAGCAGGAGCTCATTGAATGTCTTTAAACCTTATATTTTCTTATATCTTTTTGGTTGCCAAGACAATTTTACAAGTTGTTTCATTTAAACCCCAAGACCCCCAGTAAATTAGGTCTAGGTAGCAGCTACTGTGTGTGGATTGCCTAATCCTCAAGCACTAAGAATAATGTCTGGACCTAACAGTGCTCAATTAATATTTGTGGAATGAAAGAGTAAATTGTCATTTTATAAGTGATGGGCAATAGTGGTAGTATCAATACAAAAAGGTGCAAGAAAAGGCTTCAGCCTATCTATCCACCACAAAGTTACTACAAATAGACAAGACTGGGAAAAACTGGACTGGTTGCTTAGAACTTTCCAGATAATCTCAGCCAAAATGCCACTTTGAAGGATCTCCTATGTGGAGATTTGAAGATATGTTGCTGATTTAATAACTTCCCCCAGTTTAGAGACATCACCCAAATCTGCCACATTGAAGGCCACAGTTTCCCCCTCTATTCTTCTTATAGCTTTTACTCAAACACTGACAATCAGCTTTTTCACAAAAGGGAGCAACTCACTTTCAAAAATCATCCTTTCCTTCTTGTCTGAAACTTTTACTCAAATTAGGATGTTAAATGAGCTCTAATTTTCTTCCACTGAGAACATTCTTGTCACTGCAACCCTGCCTTGGGTCTGTCATGTCCACATTTCAGTACATGAAAGGATCAGAGAAATCTGATGTATCGAGTTTTTCAAATGCATCTGATCAACATTTTTACTTTTATATCTGCTTTCAAGAAATCAGTACCTCTGATGAGGTGCATTTGGAGAAAGGAATCATTGATTTTACAATTTTCTCTCTAAAGCAAAGAAAAATGGTTTTCATTTTGATTTGGAGCAAGATATACAGGAAATGATTCCATTTGTAAGGCATGACCAAAACTCCAATTTCATTGACTTCTTTCCGCTCACATTTGCACATTTTTAAGCATCCAGTCCAGTACTGCTGTCAGTTCCCTTTTGCTTCAATCAGTACCTCCCTTGTGACTGTATATTAGTAAAAACAAGGATAGGAGAGGAAAGAAATACTGGGTTCTATTCTTAGCTTCTTCTATTGGTGTGTTATGATGCTTGTCTGAGTTATTTTGGGGGTTGGCCTTTCAGATAGTTTCAGTGGAGTAGAGGTCACCTTTTGCCTCAACACTGAGTTTTAGCCTCTGATGCCAAGTATTCATTCCAAATATCTTTGTGTGACATTTACAAACAACGTTCTAAAGTCCAGAGATAGATTTTCTTCCATCGCAAGGAGTGCTATTTTTGATGTCTCTTTTCAAAAGGTATAGTTAACAAGTCAGCTAAGCAGCCAGTGACCTCACTCTTATCCCTTCTCACAAAGAAAGTCACACTACTATTTGGATTCACCTTCTCTTTCTCTTACCAAATAAGGATAAAATATTCCAATGAGCTGAAATCAAGTACACTGCCTGGCTTTGGAAGCTAGTCTCAAAAAACTCCAGGAGTAAGGTTTTTTGTTCCTGGTCTTGGGGCTTAAACTCTGGGCCTGAGTGCTGTCCCTAAACTTGTCGCTCAAGATTAGCACTCTACCACTTGAGTCACAGCTCCACTTTCAGCTTTTTTTTCTTTCTGGTCGGGGTGGGGGTGGGGTGGCTGGAACTCTGGGCCTGGGCGCTGTCCCTGAACTGCTTTTGCTTAAGGTTAGCACTCTACCACTTGAGCTACAGCTCCACTTCTGGCTTTTTCTGTGTATGTGGTACTGAGGAATCGAACCCAGGGCTTCATGCATGCTAGGCAAGCACTAAGCAACATTCCCATCACTCCAGCTTTTTAAAAAATTATAGTTTTATTGAGGATAGGAGTCTCATGGACTTTTCTGCCTGGGCTGGTTTCAAACTCAGATCTCAGTCTCCTGAGTAGATAGGATATAGACATGATCCACTCGCACCCAACTAGGAGAAAGTATTTTTAAGGTCCTATTGCCCTAATCCGGAGGAAATAGAGGAGAGAACAAGTATTTTCTGCCTCTGTGGCTCTCAGTAAGTAATAGTTTTGCCTTCCCTCTGGAGAAATTTCTTGATCATCACAGTCTGAAACAAGAGTGTTACAAGTATCACACAGTTAAAAGCCAGAGATGCTGCAGCCCATCCTACAATGCACAGGACAGCTACAACACCAAGAATTATCTGGCCTCAAATGGTAGTAGTGCTAAGGTTGAAATACTCTGTTGTTACATGTCTTCTCATGGAACCACCAATTAGTGGGGGAAAATCACTTTTAATTGAGCACATATTTTATTCTGGGTTATCTTTTAAGGGTTGTATGTAATATGAATTCAGGAAGTTCTTACAACAGCTCTATGAGCTGGATTACATTGCTACCCAATTAAAAATGAGGGGGAAAAGGCACAGATAAGTTAAGGAATCTGCCTAAGGCCTCACAGCTAGTACTTGGTGGAGGTAAGAATGTACTCTTATAGGCCTCAAACCTATATTCTGAAAAAATGCATTGCATCCTTCCCCAGATAGGTTAAGGATGCCAGTTGTATGCTACAGCTAGTCTAGATCTACTCAAATTCTGCCCTTTAGCATAATTTCAAGGGCATGGCTATGGGCACCAACGTGCCTTGTCCTTTATGCACATGGAAACTCCACATTTTTTGTTGGTCTTGGAGCTTGAACTCAGGGCCTGGGTGCTCTCCCTAACCTCTTTTTCTCAAGGCTAGTGATCTACCACTTTGAGCCACAGCTCCATTTCCAGTTTTCTGATAGTTTATTGGAGGTAAGAGTCTCAAGGACTTTTCTGCCCAGGCTAGCTTTGAACCATGATCCTCAGATCTCAGCTTTCTGAGTAGTTAGGATTACAGGTGTGAGCCACCAGCATACTGCTGAAACTCCTCTTTTGAAACCAGAGATTGACATTATATTCCTATTTTCAGAGTATGGATGAGTAGGCGTATCATCAAGCAAGTTTATGAGTCACTTTTTATTGTTGCTGACACATCTCCCTTTTCACTTCCAGTATTGGACAGTGCCATCTCTTTTCCTCCTCTCCATTTGCCTTACCACTTATAAATGTCCTCTCCCATGCCATGCTACTCTCACAAAAAGATTGGACACATCCACATTCATGCATACATGATAGACACAGCCTAAAACGCAATCCTCTTAGAGGAGAACTTGAATTTTAGCAAAGACAAAACCCATCTAATGGAATGGTGTCCTAGTGGGGCACACATGAATCAGGCGAAGAATCTGTGTGGGTGTTTGTATGTTGTATTGAAAAGCTGACCTTGTAACGTTCCTTCTTTAAGTTGCAAAATCTATTTGCAGAGCAGAGACTGAACCACAGAGATAGGATGCCTGCCACATCCTTTCACTCCTAGCTAGAACAGAGCCATAAAATCCTTGACTCCCAAACAATTGCTTGCATCAAGGCCTGCTATGTATATTGCACACTTCAGGCCCATTTTCCACAACTTGCTAAAATTGTTTTATATATTTTTTTCAAATAAAAAAGCATAAATTAATTGCACAAAGGGGTTTCCTTGTGATAGTTACATACATGCATATGATGTACTTGGATCAAATCTACCCCTTCTATGTTACTCTTTCCCAACCTCTTCTCTCCCTCCTTTGAAAAAATCTTACTGGGTTTCATTAGGCTGTTATCATATGTGTATGTTTTCATATATGTATATACTTACATAATATGAATTTATCTGTTCAGGCTGGACTTAAATTTTTCAATGAAATTTTATCTTTTGCCATCCCAGAGTGTATCAATTCTGACTAATTGGATCTCACTTTTCAGTTGTATTTTTTAGTGTTTAGTAGTAAGATATTAAAAGGATAATTTTAATATTGTTATTTTTGAACCAATTAATTGTAGCGTAAAGGCCAATCCTACACATAGTTTAGGAAACTAGAAAAAAAGTAAAACATTCTTCTATTAAAGAGAAAAATCTATCTTGGAATTGCAATACTTGAGTTTCTACAATGGCTGTTCTTTTCAGGTCCCCCAAATTATTCTCAAGCTAAGAGAAAAATAGCAAAGAAGAAAAAGAAGCAGCAATTTGTTCAAAGATATATAGAAAGGCTCTAATTTTCCATTTGGTGTTTGCTCAGAATATTAGTTTCTCAAAAGGTGAAGTGGAACTAACTTGAAGAAAAGTTCTATTATCGCCAGCTGATCTGGTCTTTATCAGCAGGTAACATACAGTTGGGAAGCTGCTGCTGACTTCCCAGGATTTTGATTTAATTAGTTTGGCATAGGGGCAACACTTACAAAATGCTTCCTAGGTGATTTTTACTATTCAACTGAGTTTAGAGTACTCAGAATTGAACAAAATAATGACCTGCAGTTATTGCAATGAATTCTGATAACGAGGGGGTTATTATTTCTTGAGTATTTCCACCCACCGGGAATGGCGCTTCATATATTTTATACATTGTGGCTCATCTATAAGATGACCTTTGTAAAACCAATAATTCACTGTATGGAGGAAGTAATTATTTATAGAAATTAATTTACTTGTCCAGGATAATATATTTGATTATGTTTCAGCCTTGACCTCACTAAATTTTTTATTCTTTTAGGTAACTGCCTGATATCTATACTTGTATCTGTCATAGGCATTTCCAACTTTGTATGGCAAAAATGGAGCACTTTATTCTCCCCATCCTCTTGCTACTCTGCCAGTTTTGTCCAGAAAGAAAATGGCACTGCCATCTGGTTTAACCACTTGCTTGGCCTCATACTGCCAATTCTGTCTGGTCAGTCTTCAAAATACATTCAAAATGCAAATACTTCTTTATGACTTCCATTCTAATCAAAGCCAATGATTGTTCACCTGAAATATGGTGATCAATTATTAAGTGGTTTCCTTGCTGTTCCACTTTGAGTGATCCTTTTGTGTACAAATACAGTTGTGTCATGTTTCTGCTTTTAATGTTTCCCAAATGACTCTCTATCAAGTAGAATAAAATAAAATCTTTAATGGGGCTCAGAAAGTCCAGCACTGCAAACTCTGGCTAGTTTTCTCTGCTGCTTTCACCTCTTACCACTCTTTCTTTCTGTTACACGAGATTGTTTCTTCAAACCAGCTAAGCACATTTTCATATCAGGTCCTCTAGTTTGAGTTGTGCTATCTAGAGTGCTTTCTTCTCCATCCTACTCCCATATTTAGATGGCATGTTTCCTTCCTGCAGTTAGATGTCAGGAAGGCATTTTCCAGTTGACTGACATGAAATGGCATTATGGTACTTTACCCTCTTACCCACTTTTTATGTTATACTCAATGTCAAACAAAATGTATGTTACTTATAGCATTTGTTCATTTTGTCATACCCACTCTAATGAGCCAAAACATGTTGTTCTTTCCAGTACTTAGAATAATGGCACACATAGTTTGTACTCAATACTTACTAATTGAAGAAATAAATTAATAGTTGATCAAGAGACACAGGGTAAAAAAGACAAACGATTACAAAAGCAATACTTGCAAAACTGTTTAGTATAAATCTACTGGAAAGGGAAAGGGGGAGGGAGGAGTGGGGAATGAGGGAGGAGGCAACAAACAGTACAAGAAATGTATCCAATGCCTAACGTATGAAACTGTAACCACTCTGTATATCAGTTTGATAATAAAAAAATTAAATAAAATATTTGACATTTCAACCCAGATTGTTTGACAGTCTATATTTTCTCCCTCTCTCTCTTTCCATAGCTTTGAGAGGAAATACTCATATGCAAACTTATGTCCATTTGCTTCCAGAATCTGAGCTTTTCCTGCTTCTTCACACTGCCCTCCAGTGGAGGAATTTCTAGTGACATTGACCAAAATACCATTGGGTTAATTGTAGTTTACTTCTGTGGGTAGTAAATTAATTGTGGTTTACTTCTTGCCATGACTTTATGTAACCTTAACTTTTTTCATTGGTCTATCTTTGAAGCCTCTGCAAGAGGCTTTGAGCTAAAGGGCACCAATTAAAATAAGCTTCTGGCCTATCACAAGGTCCTAAATCCTTCCATTAGAGATAATGCCTTCCCTTTGGCTTGGGAAACTTTACTTCAGTGTCTCTAAGACCCTAAGAATTATCTCTGAAATGGACATAGACTATTAAATGGTACAATCTATATAAAGCCTTAGCTCAGTGCCTGGCATGTGGTATGTCATCAGTAAATTAGATTATACCCATGGCAAATAGGAGGATAACTAAAGCCATATCCTTGTTTGTGTGATTTAGTTTGTTAAAGAATTTGTGCCAGAATAATACTGGAGGGAAGCAGAAAGACAGGTCATTGGGAAGAAAGGGTAAGGTGGAGTGCCACTTTGACAAGTCAGGGATACACTAAGACATTTGCATGTGTGGGTCACCAGGGGGGTGATGAGAGGTTAAGTAGTATCAGTACTACTGAGGCACAGACTAGAATTAAAGCTTGCTTGCAAGTTGTTTTGCCAAAAAAGTAAAGCCAAATAGGTCCACTAAAATGTTCAATATTAATATATTCATATTTTACTTTTTCCTGTGGCTGTCAATTTTGAACAGCTGGGCTTGGATTTAAGCCTTTTCTTCCTTGCTGTGTTAGGAGTGCTCTCGTAAGTATTATTTTTAAAGGCGCTATGCTGATTTAAAAAAAAAAGTGGCTGGCAGGGTTTTGTCTGGCAAACATACCAACTGTGAAAACTGCAGGAACATTGATTTGTTGGCATTTGTGTGTCCTGGAATAAACTATGCTACATGAGAACTCAAGTTATAGAATCTTCTGCTAAGTTCAGAATGTTAGGATGACTTCAAAAAAATCATTAGGTTTGCCTAATCTTCTTGGGGGTCAAGACATTGGTCTTCATATGCAAACAGCCACTTAATGTGATACTCACATTCAAACATATATCAATCTATCAACCAATATTCATGCTAAGGCTCTGATCTTCTGCCATTTTCATTCTAGTGTTGTATAGGAACGACAGAATGAGCAGTGCTCTCAAAGGAGACTGCCTATCCATGGTGAAATTTGGAGTTATGTGTGGTTTTTCTTTAATGTATAGTGTGATGAGAGGTTAAGAGCATAAGTCTTCAAGTTACAAAGACTTAGCTATGTGACTTTACAAAAATGGTTTAACCTCAGTAAGCCTGAGTATTCTCATCTGAAAAAAATGAAGGTGGTAATACACTGTAATAGTCTTGAGAGGATGACAACATAGAAAACACTAAATTTCTTCTCTATTTCATAGTTGAGTCAAACACTGTGGTAGACACTGTAGGGAATGGAGATGTCTAATATGTGATCCTTGTGCTCAAGAAGGTAAAAGAAGTTGGGGGTGAACAGATGTGGCATCCAATAAAACATTCTGATGGTTCTATATCTGCTCTGTTTAATATGTGAGTTTCTGTCTATATGTCTATTGAACACTTGGAATATGGCTAGTGCTATTGAAGAGGTGGACTTTAAGTTTTGTTTTAATTTGAATTAATTTAAATAGTTACAGGTAGTGAGTGGATACTATGTCATGTAGAATAATTAAAAAGAAATAAAAGAGGTAAATAAAAACAGGAAGAGGATACTGAGAACTACTTTATCTATTTCATATTTTTTTTCTTTTTCTGGTTTACCTTGATGATGGATGATGGAAGTGATATAAGAACATCAAAAAGAAGTCCCACTTGCATCAGTTGGGGGTCTAACTATAGCATAAGTTGAAGAGCAGGAGAGAAAGAGAAATAAATGCTATTCCATTCAGAGCTCCCAAATAGCCTACCTGGCCTCTGTTTACAGAAGGCTTCTCTACAGAAAGGTAAACTATATTACTTGCATGGACAAAAATTCCTTAGATGCATGCAGGGACTGTTCCCTTAAAATTTATCTTATTTGTAAAGAATTGAAAATAAATTGCCTCCTGTGTCTAGGTGTGCTGTGTCTATTACTCCTATCCAAGAACCATGATTTCCCTCAAAAGAACAGCTTATTACACAAAATATATTTTGTGAAAAGAAAGAGTATGCTACTTAAATTTCCAATCAGCCTGATTTTCTTTCTCTGGCCCAGTAAGTCACTATGTTAACTTGTTTAGATCATCTTTCTTGGACTCTCTTTTCCAAGGGAAGAATTCTAGCAGGGGTGAGAAACCATGAGATAATATTCACAATTTCCTCTGAGTTTTTTTTAAAGAATGTTTTTTTCCCCTATATAACCTCTCATAGATAGGTTGAAGCATTGAGTATAATCAAAATTGAAAATGGTAGAATCTCCGGAGATACTTTCTTCTAAAAATTTCAAATAGCTGTCAGGTACTTAAAAATGTTTAAAAAAGTGTTTACCTAGCATTTTCAAGCTATGTTACAGTTACATTAAAGTTACAATTTAAGTTTTCCTTATCTGAGTCAACAGGGTCAACATTTCCTATAGAGGAAATAGGTAATTTGAACGATAAAATTCCAAAATAAAACAATGTTGCCAAATTGTGGATTTGCAAATACAGCACCAGGAGAAAGCAATACTGAAACAAGAGTCATGAGCTGAATCAATTAAAACAACAACAACAACAACAACAACAACAACAAAGCAACTAGGCCAGGCACTGGTGGCTCACTCCTATAATCCTACTACTCAGGAAGCTGAGGATCAAGGTTCAAAGCCAGCCGGGGCAGGAAAGTCCATGAGACTCTTATCTGTAATTAACCATGAGAAAACTAGAAGTAGTGCTGTAGCTCAAGCAGTAGAGCATTAGTCTTGGGCAAAAGAACTCAGAGATAGCACTCGGGCCTCGAGTTCAAGCCCATGAATGACAAAACAAAACAAAACAAAACAAAACAACCAACTGGAAAACTAGGTTGTTTCATTTTTAGGCCTCTGTATTTAAAACTTCTATTGAATAGACATGAACTAAAGTTGGAAAACCCTCAAAAGCAAGCCAAATCACATCACTGTTTCATTTGACTTGAGCTTCTGGTAAATAAAAACCATCATGTCTGTTCAGTAATGATCAGTAGTCAAACTTTAGGAAGATGTCATGTGGAATTTTAAATGGAAATTGAGAGTCTCAGTGGCATTTCCAAATTTCATATAATTTCAACTGCCTATGAAATTTGTGTCCTGTGGGAAAATTTATTAGCAGTCAGTGGTTTGAAATGTATTTCCCTTAGGTCGTCATTTCTGTGCTAGCAAATTATCATCAAAGAAATATAGTTACTTGAAAAACAGGTTCTTGAACAAAACTATTATTATCTATTGTTACTTAAAAAATGGAACAAGACAATAAAAATTTTATGCACATTTTCCTTAAAGATGTTGTGGTGTGCTTTCTATTTGGACTCTGTTCAACCAACCTGAGGTCATTGGCCACTGGAACACAACTGCCCACTCCTACCCTATACTCACAAAGTGTAACACATACAGTAGTTAACTAGACATACTTAAATGTATACAGAACTATTGCAGGTAATAGAATAATCTATGGCCAAGAGTTACCTAGTTTTCGTTGCCAGAGTTAAATGATTTGTTTCTATTGACTTGAAAATTTCAAGGTGACTTGCAAAATGTAATTTCTATTAGAATGACTTTTCCTTCAGTCTGACATGCAAAGGCAACAAGCTATTCAGTCCAGTTATCTCTCTTTAGGACTTAATTTTTGAGTCTCAATATTGCTTGTCAGCAAGTTGGAAAAGTTGATTTCGTCTCTCTTCACCTAATGGCAATCTGCATTTCTGATTTATGTCTCTGTCATTCATTATCTACTGGCTGAGAAGTATGTTATTAATGAGAAGCAGGTAGGAGTCATGCTGTCTTTTCCAGTTTTAAATGAACCTTTAAGATGGTACAATCAAACAGATATGCAAAATAGGCCATTAATGTATCATCAAGATAGAAAATTTAAACAAAATCAAGAAATGCCGAAATTTTGTTTTTTGCTACTTAGTCTTAGTAACATAGTACATGTAGCATATATAGTATAGCATTAGGAATGTATGGGTTCAAGAGTATTGAAAAAAATGACCACTGTGTGCAAAGGGGACTCTAAGCTTAGCTATCACACAGTACTCAAATGATATAACCATACCTGGGTAGATTGGCTTAATTTAAGTATCTTTCCAACATCTTTGAACTCCCCTATCCTTGGTTTATCTAGGCAGAGCATTGCCTAGATAAGAGCATGCTTTTCATAATATAGTAGATTCCTAGAAAGACCTGTGCTATTCAATTGCATGCATTCTTCTTTTTTTTTTCACTTTTGCCAGTCCTGGGACTTGAACTCAGGGCCTGGGCACTGTCCCTGGCTTCCTTTTGCTCAAGGCTAGCACACTATCACTTGGGCCACAGCCACGTCCTTTTCTGTTTATGTGGTGCTGAGGAAACGAACCCAGGGCTTCATGCATGCTAGGCAAGCACTCTACCGCTAAGCCACACTCCCAGCCCCTGGATGCATTCTTAAAACTCATTTTTTCCTCTGTCCATGCCTAGACTATTTTATATTTACTTCTGAAAATGCTCCTTTCACCTTTCTCTGACAAATAGCTAATGATCTGTAAAAACCAAAATACACTAAGGAATTTCTGTTTTCCAGGGGAGAATAGATTTCTGATGTGAGTAATTAAGTATTAATAGCTTTTATTGATTGTGACTTCTCTGATACATAGATTTTTAAGGCAGAGTACACCTGTGTTGTATGTATAGCCAAAGGTTTTGGAAGGAAGGGAAAGTTAAAAAGTAACAAATTTTATATATAACAAATTTTATATATAACAAATTTTAATATTTAAACTAGTCCTTATTAATAGGGCAGTCTAAGGTATTTCCTGGGAAGTAAAAAGGCCAGTATAAAGTCATTCAAGGTAGGAAGTCTTAATACAATCGATGCTGTGCTGCAGCCTCAAAGCATCAAGGGCAGAAAGAGGTATCCATGGTTACAGCAAGGGTCCCACCAGACTAGAATAGAAAACATATTGTACCAGCCTTACAAAAATGTATCTGTTCTTCACAAAAATGGGAGACGTTTTACTCAGCAAGAAGGTAGAAGTTTCTTCAAAAGTTATTGGAATTCACACTTTTGTTTGGGTGATGAGGTATCTTAAAATAATTTAGAAAGAAAGACTGGGTCTTTATAAGTATCCATCAGACACAAATACTTTATGGTAAGAATACTCTAACTTGTCAACAGTTCCAACGTAACCCTGTATGAATGTTGTCAATGCTTGTAGTGTAGCATTCATCTGCAAAGGTTGCACTGACTAGAACATCGATCAACTGTCCCTGCTTGCTGATGTGCATGAAAGCTTGGCAATCTGGCTTCCGGGCTGGAAACCATTTCTTTTATGCTTGAGAGCTAGAAGATGACCAACACCTTGATGGCCATATTGAATATCCCTACTCCACAGATAAATGACTTTGACAATTATAATCCTCTAGTTTATCTTATACTACATAGCATGCGCTAAAATGGTAATCAGTGACAAGGTAGACCTGATGAGCATAGTATGGTTGTTGTCTCTCCTACCACTGTTCCCCACAAATCATAATAAAAGGATTGATAAGCACAAATTCTCCTTACCAGACACTTCCCAGGAGTTTCCATCCTACCATATGAGCACTTGAGGTTTTCCACCAAGTATTTTCTATGTGGGGAAAGTTAGAACCTTGGTCTCCTTAGTGCCTTGAGGAAACACATGCAGTTGTATTGTCTGCCCAATATCCAGACAAAGGAGGTCAAATATTCAAAGAACAAGACAATATGCTGTAAACCAACTGTGCAACTGAGGGGAGGGAACTGGGGAGGAGGGAAGGTGGGAGAAAAACGAGGGAGGAGGTAACAAAGTCTGATAAGAAATGTACTCACTGTCTTACCTATGAAACTGTAACCACTCTGTATATCACTATAACAATAAATAAATTAATTAATTTTAAAAATTAGAAAAGACTGGGGCTGGGAATATGGCCTAGTGGCAAGAGTGCTTGCCTCGTATACATGAGGCCCTGGGTTCGATTCCTCAGCACCACATATACAGAAAATGGCTAGAAGTGGCGCTGTGGCTCAAGTGGCAGAGTGCTTGAGCAAAAAAGAAGCCAGGGACAGTGCTCAGGCCCTGAGTTCATGGCGTAGGACTGGCCAAAAAAAAAAAAAACAAAAAAAAATTAGAAAAGACTGTGACAGATATTAATGAAAATAAATTTGTATGTCATAAAAGGGAGGAAGAAAAGGGAGTAGTATATGAAGAAAGTGTGAGACTGTGAGACTTTTCAGGCTCTTTATCATTTCCTTTAGGTCAATTAAAAAATTTGTTCCTTTTCTTGACAGAATTTATATCCTCTGAATTTTGATTTGGTGATCTTCATGTCTACCCCGTTTTCTAGGTTGGGAATTTACTTTTTCCCTGGAGAAGTAACACAGTAGAGCTCCCTCCTCCTCATGAAAGGCTTGTAAAAGGGCAAAGAAAGAGGAAACAAGTTACATGGTGATGGAAGGGAGTTTTGGCTTGTGATGAAGAATTCAAAACTGCTGGTATAATTTGTCATTCCAATCCTTTTCATTTGAAAAGACATTTCTCTTGCCTATAGCTGCCAACCATATTTGAACACACAAGCTTTCCCATGAGAAATACAGCTTAAAAATATCTACTTACTGTCCTCTATAGAGGGGGAATTTGAATCTTTGAACTCCCTTCAGCTCTGCCAATACACCATTACCGGCATCCTTACCACTGAAGTCATAAGACATTGCAGTTAGATAAGGCCAGGGCTAGTAGGTAGACCAGCTTCTTCATGTTGGATTTAGTTTCTAAACTCCTGCTCTTTGAGCATTTTCTTTCTTTCTTTTTCTTTTTGACAGTCGTGGGGCTTTAACTCGGGGCCTGAGCACTGTCCCTGGTTTCTTTTTGCTCAAAGCTAGCACTCTACCTCTTGAGCCACAGCGCCACTTCTGGCTTTTTCTGTATATGTGATGCTGAGGAATCTAACCCAGGGCTTCATGCATGCTAGGCAAGCACTCTACCACTAGGCCACATTCCCTCCCTCCCTCCCTCCCTCCCTCCCTCCCTCCCTCCCTCCCTCCCTCCCTCCCTCCCTCCCTCCCTCCCTCCCTCCCTCCCTCCTTCCCTCCCTCCCTCCCTCCCTCCTTCCCTCCCTCCCTCCCTTCCTTCCTCCCTTCTTTTTTTTTTTTTTTTTTTGGCCAGTCCTGGGCCTTGGACTCAGGGCCTAAGCACTGTCCCTGGCTTCTTCCCGCTCAAGGCTAGCACTCTGCCACTTGAGCCACAGCGCCGCTTCTGGCCGTTTTCTGTATATGTGGTGCTGGGGAATCGAACCTAGGGCCTTGTGTATCCGAGGCAGGCACTCTTGCCACTAGGCTATATCCCCAGCCCTCTTTCTTTCTTTGTTTCTTTGTTTGTTTGTTTCTTTCTTTTTCTCTCTCTCTCCCTCCCTTTCTCTTTCTTTCTTCTTTCTCTCTCTTTCTCTTTGTTTCTTTCTCTCTCTCTTTCTCTCTTCCTTCCTTCCTTCCTTCCTTCCTTCCTTCCTTCCTTCCTTCCTTCCTTCCTTCCTTCCTTTTCTTTCTTTTCAAATTTCTTGTGCCCTTCTTTCCAGTTTCTATGGCATCCATTTTCTCTTGCTCTGATTAGCAATCTATATTCATCTACAATCTTCCAGGTAGGAATAGTTGAGGAGAGAGGTTGTCGGAAGTCTCTGTAAAAACACTAATACCTTCGACCAGTGAAGATCCAGTAGGTAAAAGAAGGAATGTTATGGGAAGAGTCATTTAAAAGAAAGTGAGCCACAACTTCCTTCTTTGGTAGCAATTTTTTTGGGTAGTGGTCTAGCTTCAACTTGTATCCTAGTTTTGTGTAAGAATTTTTTCTTAAGTATGGAACTTACTTAGGTTATACTAATTAAAATTCGAATACTAGTAAGTGCTTGGAATTATCTACCCTCAGTCTTCTAGAATAAGAAGTTTGAATAATAGCACTCCTTTAATGGTTCATAAAGACAACAGTCCTGGTCAACTAAGACCCTTCCACTAGATAGGCAATGGAAAATGAAGGCCATTCAATGGATCAAAGGAGACAAAGGTCAAATTTTGATATTTTAGTCATTAGTCACCTGTAGTTGATTTTTAAATACCATTTGTGTATTTCAGGTACTTTTGTTGTCCACTGTGTAGCCAGATACAATTGCTTGAGCAGAAGGTCTGCACCTGGGACTCCCTAAAGCTTTGGCAAATCATTAAAGCAATAGTGCCATCTCAGTCTTACATTCTACCTCCTGAAACAATCATCTCTTACTGGTCTTGGTTCATCAGCGAATAAATCCAATCCATCTTCAAAATGCCCATGCTTCAAATATTCGAAGACAACTTAAAATATACAAATTTTAAAATTACAAATTTTCTTAAGGAAAAAGAATTTCACTTCTTGTGATTTTGGGAAATAATCATGTAAAAATTGTGGACCTGCCTCTGGAGGTATTTTTCAAGCACCTGTCCCCTACCTTTAATAATTTTTCCATGGATTACATTTATTTGTCCAATTAAATTTATTAATTTATCTTTCTTTTCTTCTCTCCCCTCCCTCCCTCCCTCCTCCCTCCATCCCCCCTCCCTCCCTTCCTTCCTTTCCTCCCTTCTGGGGATTGAACTCAGGGCTTCATGCATCATCTATGCTAGGCAAGTATTCTACCATTAAGCTATGCTTCTAGACTCTTCCTTGATTGCTATTCTCTTCTTTTTTTGTGTTTTTTTTTTTTTTTTTTTGGCCAGTCCTGGGGCTTGGACTCAGGGCCTGAGCACTGTCCCTGGCTTCTTTTTTGCTCAAGGCTAGCACTCTGCCACTTGAGCCACAGCGCCACTTCTGGCCATTTTCTGTATATGTGGTGCTGGGGAATCGAACCCAGGGCCTCATGTATATGAGGCAGGCACTCTTGCCACTAGGCCATATCCCCAGCCCGCTATTCTCTTCTTGTATGTATAATTGTCTGAAACCTCAGGCCAAGGAAATGGAACAAAATAGTCCTTTAGCATCTGGAGGGTGAATTTCCTTCCTGTTATTCTCTCTCTCTCTCTCTCTCTCTCTCTCTCTCTCTCTCTCTCTCTCTCTGTGTGTGTGTGTGTGTGTTGAACTCAGGACCTCTTTGTGCTCCTACTTGTCTTTTTTGCTCATGGCTGGCCACTCTACAACTTGAGCCATAGCTCAACTTCAGCTTTTTGCTGGTTAATTGGAGATATGAGTCTCTTGGATCTTTCTGGCTAGCTTTTTTTGAACTGAAATTTCCCAGATCTCAGCCTCCTGAGTATCTAGGGTTGCAGGCAGGAGTTACCAGTGCCTAGCTTCCTGCTATTTTCAAAATAACAAGATTCAATAATGTGCTAATCATTAGTACCCAAATTGTATGTGTGAGTGCGTTTGTGTTTGTTCTGAGAAAAGTGGTGGGATGCAAATATTTAGAAATTATTATTCAAATTTCTGTGCAAGGAGATTGTGTTTATGATTACCCCATTCATACTGGTACAACTGAAGGAATGCCTAATATAACAGGGCTGTTTTAAATGTGAAAAGTTTGCTATGAAATCCTCTCTATTTGATATTGTTTGCCAAAGAATAAAGAGATTCTTTTAAGCATTTGTTTTCTGAAGTCATTTAAAAGAATGCAAAGCATTTCAGAGTACTTTTAAAAGTACAAACCTCATTTCACATGCAAAATGTGAATGATAACTCATAAAATTAGAACAAAAACAGTATTTAGATCACCTTTGTCTTGACTAATGATTTCTAATTTGCCCTTGGCAGTCTACCTATTGATTCCGCTATAAATGTTTCAAAATGAAAATATTTTCAGAATCTACAAGTCTTTATCCCTCTCTTCCAAGCATATACACATAAACTCTATTTAATGCAAACAAATTGCAGTGTGAACCCCAGAGAGAACTTATGGAACCTCAGTCAATAGTGGCCCAATTTAGTGTAATATAAAATCATAGTCATATTGTTTGTTGTTGGTTTGGATCACAAATGTATTTTCATATACCACTTGAGGTATTTTTGAATTTTCTTTTGCATCACATATTTTAAAATGTCTCTTTCTTTAGAAATTTCCCAATGAATCAATCTGACTTGTCTGCATACCAGACTCAGGGCTATATCTGGCATTTCCCATTTATTCCCAGACATCTAGGACAGGCTTCTTTATTCAATGTCTTGGAAAATCAGTGTTACTGGCTGACACAAGAAATAGCCTGTAACAAAGACCAGAGACTCAAAAAAATAAATTTGAGAGCCAAATAAAGCATAAAATACAAAATTAGGACATAGGATTCAGCTCTGGAATTTAGAATTCTCTAGGCATAACAGCTAGCACCTAGTGATTTCAACCTTTATCCAAAACTAATATGAGTTTGCTTCTGCCTTCTGGAACATGGTGATCTTTTTTTCTCCCAATATAGACCTAAAAAGGAGTAGCAGATAAACACAGAACTTCTATAATGATCATTTCACTCCTAGATGTATACATTTTTCTCTATATGTATATATGTATGTATGTATGTACCTACCTACCTACCTATCACCTAGCACTTATCAGTAGGTAAAGCAAAAAATTGTTATGCTTACTATCACAACTTAAAAATGCAATAGAACCCAAATCATTAAATTATACATGTTAAAGGTTTGAATTGCATGATACGTGAATTATATCTCAACAAACTATTAGAAAGCTATATGCAAATAACCAGCAAATATGTGGAATATGTGTGTCATATCAGTAACTGAGTCACAATGAGATACAACATCATGCTAGTTAGAATGGCTATTACCAACCATTTTATTTTCTTCACTTAGGAGTTCTGAGGAACTACTAAAGCCAAAGCCTTGCATATATAATAGGCTGAACTATATACCCTAGCCTAAAATGGCTATTATGAAAAAAACAAAATAGTAATTATGAAAAAGAGACAATAAATAATAAATTCTGGTAAGGTCATGGAGAAAGGATAATGGTCATGCACTGTTGTTAGGAATATAAGCTGGTAGAGCCATTATAAAGAAGAACATGGAAATTCCTGAAAAAAAAAAAAGAACTCAAAACAACAACAACAACAACAAACTAAAAGTAGAACTATCTGATCCAGCAATCTCTTATATGGGTATATGCAGGAAATGAAATCAGCAAATCAAAGAGATACCCGAACACAATAGCCAAGATATGGAATCAACCAAATATCAATGGATGAATGGATAAAACAGGTGGTATATATACCCAAATGGAAATATAAATGAAATATCCAGGCTTAAAAAGCATGAGCTCCTGTTATATGTAGCAACATGGAGGAAACCGGAGAACATTATGCTGAGTGAAATAAGCCAGAAAGACAAATACGTTTTCTTAATCATTTGTAGAAGCTTAAAATTTTGATTACATAAAGTACAGTGCATCAAAATAGGGTTGTGAGGGAGTTCTGATATTTTATAGTAAAAAAGAGTAATTTTTTTTACAAAAATTATGCATTTCAAAATAACTAGAGGAGAAATTTGAAGGTTCCCAACAAATGGTAATAACACAAATATTATCAGTGGAAATACTATTCACTCTTTTTTGACCATTGCACATTGTATGCATGTATGTAATACTATATCCCATAAATAAATAGGATATAATTTGTCAATTGAAAATAATAAACCACTCAAAACAGAATTTTTTTTTTTTTTGCCAGTCCTGGGCCTTGGACTCAGGGCCTGAGCACTGTCCCTGGCTTCTTTTTGCTCAAGGCTAGCACTCTGCCACTTGAGCCACAGCGCCGCTTCTGGCCGTTTTCTGTATATGTGGTGCTGGGGAATCGAACCTAGGGCCTCGTGTATCCGAGGCAGGCACTCTTGCCACTAGGCTATATCCCCAGCCCAAAACAGAATTTTTAGCAAAGGCAAATTTCCTTTCAGGCAGGTAATATTCTTCAATACAGGAAAAATTCCTATCCAATCTTAGTTAACCTTTTCAGCTTTATTACAGCTTAACATGTATGTTATTCTTTTTTTTTTTTTTTGCCAGTTCTAGGCCTTGGACTCAGGGCCTGAGCATTGTCCCTGGCTTCTTTTTGCTCAAGGCTAGCACTCTGCCACTTGAGCCACAGCACCACTTCTGGCCATTTTCTATATGTGGTGCTGGGGAATCAAACCCAGGGCTTCATGTATACGAGTCAAGCACTCTTGCTACTAGGTCATGTTCCCAGCCCATACAGCTTAACATGTATCTCTTGATCATTTAAAGAATATAAAATGTGCATTTCCTTAGTAATCATTGAAAAAGGACCATAGAAACAGTGCGCAGAAACAGAAACATGGAACTCATCTTTGACTCATTCTTTTCATTCAAAAATGTCATCTAATCTATCAGCACACTTTTTGAATTTACTACCAAAATATACCCTAAATAAAATGGCTTTGATTTACCCACATGGGTTTTCTTCCTGTCTCTCAAAGCATTTTAGGATGTTCCTGCTCCAGTATTTTTGCATTTATTATTTATTTTGTTAGTAACAGTCTTCCGCTAGATTTTCACATAATAGTATTTTCTCATTATTTAGGTCTCTATTCATACTATCTGCAAAAACAAGTTTTCCTGAGCCTTCTATCTACCACCAAGCTCCCAGTTAAAACAGTCATCTTTAACCATAAGTCACTATTTCTTATAATACTCAAGAGCACGATGAGTCCCTGAAATTTGTTTTTTATTCTGTCAGATCATCAGTTTGATTACATATTTACATTTTGTCTCCATCCAACAGAATGCAACTTCCTAGAAGGTAGGGATTTTGTCATGTTTCCTGTAGTATGACCCCATTATCATAGAATCTTAATATTTGTTATCTACAAAAGATGTACATGTAGGAGGTAACAAGCTGAATAAGGAATGTACTCACTGCCTTACATATGAATCTGTAACCCCTCTGTACCATACTTGGACAATAAAGAAAAAAGTTTAAAAAGACTGAAATTAATCTGATTACGGAATATTGACCTAATACCTCTTTTAGAAAAAATCTACACATCAAGGTTTTGCTTTGGGGAATATCTTTTCCTTTTAAATGTGGAATGCAATGAAGCATTCCAGTTACTTGTTCATGTTGGTAGAGTCTTGGCATGCTGAAATTTTACTTTATATTAAGGTTTTTCTGCTTTTGCATAGTGATGTAGAGGAATTGTAAATAATTAACCTGTTTAGGTTTGCTAAGTGAACCCAAGAAAATCTTAATTGAACAGATGGGCTTCGTTTCTTCAACTGGAAGTCAATTAGATGATTTGACTTTGTCAGATTAAAAAAAAAGTGAGCTCCTTTAGATGAGTTCTTCTAGGGAAGAGACTTTCAGAGTTCTCCTAAGGATCTGGAAATCCTATGTGATGTTAATTACCCTGATGTTGTCGGAGAGAGTTGGCAGCCTCACAGAGAACTGAGACTTAACCCCCTTAGGCTTTCTGGGCTGTGAAATGCTCTCATAAGCAAGTAGGTTATGTGGGAGGACAAGCAGAGTTAGGCTAATAATATCCATATGGTTGGTTACTTTGGGCAGATGGCTTGCATGCCACCTTGGAAGGCACCAGGAGTTGCTAGGTGGTCTTCAAGGGCAGCTCAAAATCATGATTGTTGAAATAGTTGAATTTGTAGGCCATAAAGAATGACTAAAGATGGACTGACTAGGAGATGAGTTCAGCAGCAATATTTCATCATTAGAAGTAGGAGTGTGATCTGGAGTTTGGTGGGCAAGTTATAAATCAGCTTTCCTTCGCTTCCTAAAGCTAGAGAAAACCATCCATCTCTTACACTAAGATAGCAAAGATTTTCTCATTTTATTTCCAAGAAATACTCTTCATGGAATGGGAATGTGGCTTAGTGATAGACTGCTTGCCTAGCATGCAAGAAGCCCTAGTTTCGATTCCTCAGCACCGCATAAACAGAAAAAGCTACATGTGGTGCTGTGGCTGAAGTGGTAGAGTGCTAGCCTTCAGTAAAAGAAGCTCAGGGACAGCACCCAGGCTCTGAGTTCAAGCTCAGGACTGGCAAAAAAAAAAAAAAGAAAGAAAAAGAAAAAGAAAGAAATACTCTTCATATCTTTATGGAGACTCGTCTTGAAAGCCTTTGTATATTGGTATATGTATGTGTGGTCACATACATATATGCATATATATATCATTGTGAAGTTGATGATTTAATTTAGGGCCTTATGCTAGGAAATCTCTTTATTACACTAAGCTATCCCCACAGCACCTTTTAATTTAAATTAATTAATTGATTGTTTTTTGGCCCATACTAAGGCTTGAACTTGGGGCCATACACTCTGTTATCATTTAGTTTTTTCCCCTCAAGGTTGGTGCTCTACCACTTGAACTGTAGCTCTGCTTGTGACTTTTTGGTGGTTAACTGGAGTCTCATGGACTTTTATGCATGGTCTGGCTTCAAACTGCATTTCTTAATCTCAAGTATGTGAGTAGCTAGGGTTACAAGCATGAGCCACTGATTCCACAGCACTTTTAATGTTTTATTTTGAGGTAGGCTCTCGCTATCTTGCCCAGGTTGGCCTGGAACTCTTTTTTTTTTTTTTTGCCAGTCCTGGGCCTTGGACTCAGGGCCTGAACACTGTTCCCTGGCTTCCTTTTGCTCAAGGCTAGCACTCTGCCACTTGAGCCACAGCGCCGCTTCTGGCCGTTTTCTGTATATGTGGTGCTGGGGAATCGAACCTAGGGCCTCGTGTATCCGAGGCAGGCACTCTTGCCGCTAGGCTATATCCCCAGCCCTGGCCTGGAACTCTTGATTGTCCTGTCTCAGCTCTTGCAATGCTTGCATTTCAGGTATGTGCCATACTCTACAGTATTATATTTTAATCACTCAGTTTCTGCAGCCTTTATCTATGATCACCTGGGATGTGTAGAGCCTTTTATACTTTTAAAGAGTTTGTGTGATATTAGCCTCTCACTAACCCCATAAGGAGAGTAGAACAGAATAGTCACCTTGATACATGAGAAAACTGGTACTAAATCTTCCTTGCTCAAAGGAAAACATTGGAGGATGTGGAACTAAAAGTAATTTTCATTTTTCCTGTTTTAGCCTCATTTATAACATAACATTTAGCATGCCAGAAAGAATATCAAACTATGTGTAGGGATTTGTTGTGTTTATGAAATTCATTCTAGTTTAATGAATGTCTTCTTTTGCCTTTTTATTTGGATCCCTTTGAAGTTGTCAGAGCATGGAAAATGTCTTTTAAAGTAGATACAGTTGTGCTTTTCTAATTGATCTATCAAAGAGAATGAAGGCACAGATCAACTAGGAGATGATACAGATGCCTTAACATGTGCTGCATTAGATGCTAGATTGATTCATGCAGAGAACCCCATGTTTCTGTAAGTACAGAAAATCAGGTCCTAATTCTAGCACTTCTCCATTGAGCTGAGTGATGTTCAGAATGTCACAATATCATCTTGTTTCAGTTTTCTCCTGCATAAATGACAATACTTATTCTGGCTACATTTCAAGATTGTTGTGTAGCTTGAACATGGTAATGTATGGGACAATATGATGAGTTCCTATAGTAAAGGGCTTTTATTTTCCCTATGGTGAATCATGAACCCTTCTACGAGCCACCATGGAGCAAACCTATAAATTGCCTCATGCTTCAAAATAGCTCCACAGAAATAAACACCAATCAGCTTATCTGGAGGGGTAATCATGTACTCATAATTATATGAGATTTGTATATTTTAAGCCAATATATTTCCCCAAATAACCTCCAATGATGGTGAAGAAGGTATTTACAGGTAATTTAACCAAAAGGTGGAATTTAATTTGTGCATAGAGATATATGGATTGTGTGTGTTTACTAGGCAGCTTGGCTCATAGGATGTGCTAAAAATGAGTTATTAAAATAATGGAATTCAAAGCATTATCATTAGCTTGTCTCTACCACATTTTCTCATTTCCCCTCGAGGCAGATATTAGATGTGTTTTCAGTTGTGTGCTTAAATTGTCAAGTCAATTTGTACTTCCTTGGAGATTGTCCTTTCCACCCTGCTGAAACTTGCCTGCAAGGAAGCCCTGTGGAACTATGAACCTCTGGCTGCTGAGGGAAAGCCAACATCTGTCTCAATGTCTCTCTCTTCCAGAAACCTATTTGTCCAGGCCTAAGCATTCTTACTTTTTGGCTACTACTCCTTCCCCAACTTTGACTTATAAGATCTTTGGCTTCTAATCATATTACAAAGTAGAGTTTGTTGATAAGAGAGCCATATAAACACTCAGAAAGACAGTTTTTACCTTCCTTCCTTTCTTTCATTCTTGTTTTCTCTCTCTCTTTCTCCATTCATGTGTGCGTGCTGGTACTAGGGCTTAAACTAAGGGTTTCAAACTCTCTCTTGTTTAAGGCTGGTGTTCTATCACTTGAGTCACACCTCCACTTTTGGCTTTTTTCCCTGGTTAATTGGAGATAAGAGTCATAGACTTTTCTGCTCAGGATAGCTTTAAACTATGATAGTCAGATCTCAGGCTCCTGAATGGCTAGGCATACAGGCGTGACCCGCTGGAATGTAGCCTAGCTTTTACTTTCTAAGATTGCCAAATAGTATGTAAAGCAGATGTCTCTGACCTTCTGATGCTTCCACTTAACTTTTCTTTTGCATTTGCTGTTATATGTTCCCTTGTGTATGGTTTGACTATGTCCTTAAATATCTAGCCACATGTTTTGTGTCTTTAAATGAGTCCTATTCATTTGTAGTTACCCAGATGTATTGTCTGCCAAGATTTCAAATTCCTCATAAACTTGGTGAGAAAAAAATAACAAAAGAATTTGTATGTTTTAGTGTGTTTTATCACATTAGGGTTCGGAGCAAGAGGTCACAAAGGTGTGTTGTGTATGTGGCACCATAGCAATGCACTTTAAAATTAATGGTTAACTTGCTCATGACAATCTGTCAACATACTCTGCACAGGTGTGTTTGTGGAAAGATTTTTGTCTTTTTCTCATATACTTCAAAAGTCTTGTTATGGATAACCAGTAGTGAAGAAATATGGACTCCAAATTAAAATACATTGTGTGTGTACATGGTGTGGGTGTGATTTTGAATGTGTAAGCAGAATATAAACACTATTAGCTCAGACTACTCAAATCAGCATGGAGGGCCCATCCTTTCACTACCTAAATTAAAAAATGCTAAATGATGGAAAGGCAGTCAGAAGGCTGTTGACACAAAAAAACAGAAGAAAGAAAAAGAATAAAAGAAATTAGAGCCTGGAGAGTTAAGAAGAAAGAAAAAGCTGTTGTGTTGAGACAAAACCTTATTCACAAGTAATTCCCTTGTGCATTATGGGTCTTAAAATGTATGAAACTCAAAACCAACACTACTCCCTCATTGGTCTCATGATGAAAGCCAATTCTGCCTATGGTACAGGGACAAATCTCCAGTTAGCCAACTCCTCACTTTTTATCCCTGAAACTGTCTTCAATGAGTATTTTTAGTGATTTGTAGGTGGAGACAATTTTAGAATTGTTTTTTCTCTTGTCACTGATACAACAGGAGTGTGTATCAGGTCGAATTTCCAAAACCAAATGAAGAATGATCATTTTTGTGTAGCTTTACAAATCATAGTGGCATTTTTCTGAGCAATGACAATAAAATTGTCAACTTGCCTTTTTTTTTTTTTTTTTTTTTTAGCATGTATGCCTCTGCTTCTGGTTGGGATATTTGGTTTTGGAGTTGCTGTCTAAGGAAATCAGTTTTCAAGTCAAGAGGGTTGATAGTAATATTCCAGATGTTTCTGCCAGCTGCATGCATTTTGCTCAGTCCCTGTCTGCCTTTCCTGATGGACAGGTTCCTCTGTGCCAATGGCTTTATGTGATTTTAAGATGACAGGTAAGAAAAGCTTAGAAAAATGAGAGAAACAAAGGGATCATTTAAAAACGCTATCATTTTAATGGCAGCCTTGCTCAGGATGAGTAAAAATGTCTGCAGGGCAATTAGAAAAGATTTCTATTTTATTTATTTCTCTCTCTCTTACTGGAAAAAACTATAAGGGTACCCCTAGGCTATTTCATACTGTTACTATTTGGTCTCTGTGGTTTCAGTATGAAGTGAAATATGAGAAGAACTGAATTCATATTATGTTTGTAAATGTGTGTGATCTTGTTTCATTCTTTAAAATTCAGAAGGCAAGCCATCAAAGCTTCTCACTTTTTTATATTACAGAATGTACTTTCTTTTTTATTTCTTTATTGTCAAAGTGAAGTACAGAGGGGTTTCAGTTTCATACGTAAGGCAGTGAGTACATTTCTTATCCAACTTGTTACCTCCTCCCTAGTTTCTCACTTTTCATGTGCAGAGGAGTTACTTTTTAAAACTACCTTGGTGGGTTTTTTTTGGTGTGCAGTCCTGGGGCTTGAACTCAGGGCTTGAGCACTGTCCTTGGCTTCTTTTACCACTTTTGCCACAATGCCACTTCTGGCTTTTTCTGTCTATGTGGTGCTGAGAAATCAAACCCAGGGCTTCGTGTATGGGAGGCCAGCACTCTACCAGTAGGCCACATTCTCAGCCCCTACTTTGGTGTTTTTGTGTGTGTTTGTGCTGGTCCTGGGGCTTGAATTCTTGGCCTGAGCGCAGTTCCTCAGGACTTTTTTTTGCTCAAGGTTAGCTCTGATACTTGAGCTACAACTCCATTTCTGGCTTTTAGTGGTTAATTGGAGATAAGGCTTTCTTGCCTGGGATGGCTATGAACTTTGATCCTCAAATCTCAGCCTTCTTAATAAATAGGATTATAGACGTGAGCCAGCAGCATCCAGCTGCCTTGATGTTTTGAGATCACTGAGGATTTTGGGTGAAGGAACATGACTGTGGCAGTCAAGTCCCTGAGTAAAGGACAATATGCTCTTTCAATCTGCCTTCAATGCCCTTAGGGTTCAAGGAGAGTGGAACAGAGGACACAGGGAAAGTGGTTTGGGGACCAACACTATGGATGCTTACTCAATACGAATACTCAGCACACTTTTTGGGTTTATATATAACATTTTCAGTACAAGCTAAGTGTTGTTTCTATACTGGTCACTTTCTCTCTTAGATCACTGACCTTTATGTTCTAGCCTGAGAGATCACCCCCACAGACTCCTTAGTGCTGTCACTATTTGGAAGAAAAAGTGGAATTCAGGAAATTAGATAAAAATTTACATTTCCTTATACTTAGAAATATCCATCTGCTTCTCTAAGCAGATTTTCAAAACAACCCAATTTCCATACGAATAACTCATTGGCAGTAAAGGTCAGTAGGAATTGGTGCACATTAGAAACCACAAACCAATTAGAATATACTAGTACCTTTGTTCAGAATTGAATGTTGATTCAAATTGGCTCCAGTAATGTGATGATTTTTAATGAAATCATCAAATGGATCAGAAGACAAAGACACAAAAACGAGTGAGGGATGTGGTCTGGGAGTAGAAGCAATGACTATTCAGTCACATTTTCAAGCTTAACTGCTAATAAATCTTCCCAGAGAACCTCCTTTTGCCTGAAGTATGGATGAATGAACCTTGAAAGTGTAATGAGTATTGATGTCATTTATTGATTACCATTTAAAGCACACCTTCTAATCTGTAATCATTGTTGAAAGAAAAATGCTTTCTACTGGAACAAATATCTCTTATCAGAGGGTACAAGTCTAGTGTTTTGATATCCTAAGTGGTCAATTAATTCATAGAGCAGCTAGATGCCTATTGGGATGGAGGGCGAACATAAGCTCTGTTGAAAGTTGATACCAAACCAGATTTCCATCAAGCCGATTATATTTTGACTATTCAGCAGATGGAAATCCCTGGATTCTGGCCCTGACACATGTGAGTGCTTTCATGGGGCAGGGGATTGTTCCAAAATTAGCACCTGGGACTGACATAATATGGAAAATTGAAGCCAGACTAATTTCAGAGGGTCTTCATATCTTTTTGATGCTTCTAACACATAACCCCTATCCCCAGTTGGGGATTATGATTTCAGCAAACAGGTGTAAAGGTGAGATATAGATATCCCAAGCCTGTGAGAATTCCTGAAAGTGTCCCAAGACTAATCTTTTTCTCCTTTGGGGAGTTAAAATGGTTTTTAGTTAATTGGTGCAATGTCAAGAAATACACTCTTCCTGATTTCCCATAAATAATTGGACAAAGCTCATGATAATACACACAGAAATATATTCCTTACTGATTCATTAAAATAAGCTAGCTTATAAACAACATCTGTTTACTCTGGACCTTTGAGGAAAAGTTAGTAATTACACCTGCCACCCAATAACTTGATTGTCGGTTGGAGAAAGTGACTAAAATTTCCTCTCTATCTACCAAAATGACTTTGGATAATTGCCAAAAATGGTTATAGTGGCTACAGCAGAAGGCAATGGCAATGTATTGAATGAATCTACTTTTTAATCCAAACCAGTAAGTTTTTCCTTGTTGGGGCAACTTAAAAACATTTGTGTTCATAGCAATGTCAATGGAGTTTATGTAGCTTTATGAACTTATTAGTGAATGATCTGCTGTTTCCCCAATGAGATCTTGCTTACAGGAGGCAGAGGAAGTAAGTCTATTTAAGAAATTAAAACAATTAAAAGCTTCCTTGAAAACTGAATTCTCACGATGTATATACTTGGAACAACTGCAATACACTTACAGATAAAACCTGTGTCTAAAATAGAATATGTGATTTCTTTTAGTCCATCATTTGTCAGTTTCAATTAACTAACGTGAATTAGAAAGACATTCATAAAGCACTGCTTTTTTAAAAGCTAGAAAGAGTATTTAGTTCAATTTCATCATAATTCATGTAAAGGGATCAAAGATGACACAAGTTAAATGACTTGTTCAAGGACAAACAATCACTCTGCAGCAGGGTTTGGACTAAATTATGTGAGTTAAAATTCAGTGTTCTCAACATGCAACCTGTTACATCTCACATAAGCCTTAGTTCTAAAGAACAAAGAGTTAGATCACCAACGAAACCATAAATTATTTACAATATTCTCTTCTGATAAAATTCCTACCTTTCCCAACCTTCCATTAAAAGCACTGTGAATTTTTTTGAGAATAAAAGAAAAACCAGCAGGCCCAGTCAACTGAAAAGTACTTACTCTGAAAAATTCTTTTGTTGAACCAGAGTCCAGGGTCCCATATGCAATTTCTGTCTGCTTAGCTAAGTCTTCAGCACTCTCTATGGGAGAAACCATTCTCTCCACAGTCAGGAAAGCAGCAAGATTGGCAGTATAGGAAGAAATTATGATCAGGGTGAAGAACCACCAAACCCCTCCAACAATGCGCCCAGAGAGTGATCTACAAAATAAAATAAAAACAAATCCAGGCCCAGAGAGGCCAGGTCTCAGTTTAAGAAATCCTTTATACTTCTAGAAAGAAAAGTGTTTTCAGTACAGTTGATGGAGGAGAGAAGTAGATGATACAAGGGAATTAAAACATCAGACAAAAGTCACATATCATGATGGCATGTGATGATGATGCATGAATAATGCTCTTCAGGATTATACATGTTTTGCTCTAGTTTGGACCATAAATATCCCCTAAATATCCATTTGTTGAGGCTTGCTTGCCAGCCTGTGGTAGTATTGGTAGGTCCTTTAAGAGGTGGGGCTCAGGTGTGGAAAGTTATATCACTGGTAGGGTAGGTCCTTGATGAGACTTCACCCCTCCCTTCTCTCTCCATACCCAGTCACCTGTAAGGTGAACGGGCCTCCTCTGCCACGAGCTGTCATCATGATGTCTGCCTCACCACAGGCTCAAAGCAACAGGGCCAAGTGATCACCGACTGAAACTTCTGAAACGGCAAGCCAAAGCAAACCTTTCCTTTTTATAAGTTGTTAACTTCAGGTATTTTTTTTCACAGTGATTCACAGCTCTCAAATAGGTTTCACAACAAGATTTTTGAATCACAGGGGGGAAAAAACCCTTAAAAATCCATCTCCTGCTGCCTTATGATGAATTAACTTATTGAATTCTTTTTCTGTGAGCTTTACTGAGTAACTTGAAGAAAACTATTTCCTTTAAGGAGAATGGTTCTAAGCATTGGTTGCACATTAGAATCACCTGCTATCTTAAAAAAACTCCTGCTCAAGTCTACCAAAGATCCATTAAATCAGAACCTAGAAGACAGCATCTATCTAGATATATGTATTATTTTGTTTTATTTTGGGATTAGCATACAGAAGTCTGTATTTTTTTTAAAGTTCACCATGTAACTTAAAATATCCAGCCCAGGAGCATAGAGAGTCAAAAACATTTCCACTGCTTAGGTACTAGTAAATGATCATGACTACTTTGACTTCATTAATTTTTTTTGTCAGTTTTGGGGCTTGAACTCAGGGCTTGGACACTATCTCTGAACTGTTTTGCTAAAGACTTGTGCTCTACCACTTTAAGTCAAAGCACCAATTGCAGCTTTAGTAAACTTAGTAAAGAGATGAACATTGTGTGGAGCTGGTCACCCATGAGTCAAGGAGCTAGATGATTATAAATATTATCAGCTAATGGGGATCAGGACATCAAAATGATTCCATTTTACAAAGTAAGCCATAGCCAGTGAGGAGAGGCCTCAAATGAGGTAGGAAACTATTTACAAAATAGAGTTTGAAAGGAACCAAAAAGACTTTCACTTCCATACCCCTGCCCTGCCATATAATTTATTACTGACATTACCAACTAAAAGGTCTTGATCAGAATGTAACAAACACATCCCAGTATTCATTTGTATCTAGTTAGTAGGGAATGAAACAGAAGATGAGTAAATCTTAATAGAGGGGTAATTTGGTTCCTCAGTGTTACTGTACATTGGCATTACCTGGAATATTATTCCATATGTGTATGGTATACTCAAATACGTGAGTGCCCAAGAATCTCACTGCTTACGTATCACAGGTGATTTCTGCTGCAAATGGCAGGCAGACTAAACTGAGAAACACCAACTCCATCTGTGCATTAGTATCATCTGAGGGACTTAGTCAAAGCAAATAAAACAATAAAAATCCTCCCAAATCTTGCCTAAGCTGGATGCCATACAAATTAAATCAAAATTATAGGGGCTGGGCTTAAGCCGCAGCATTTCATAAAATCTAGGGTACAGCTTGTGATCTATAATCTACATCATAAATATTATTTGAAGTATGTGAGTGTGAGAGGTTAGGGAGTGTGAGAACAATTCATCTTCAATGATGGGGGAAGGTCTGTACTTGGGAGAAATCATCCCCTTTACAGTTTTGCTGAAGATCAGCTTGGTCTGCAGAAGTGAAATTCTTTTCCTTAGTTTTTTATAAAACATTGTGACACCATTCCTAGGATAGTTGTGCTGTGTGACAAAACTCCATTTTGGCTAGGTTATGTTCAGTCATGCCCACAAAAAGCACACAGAAAGAGGACCCATTCTTCCATAAAGTAAAGAATAAGTGTGGGAGCCTGGCGCATCTCCAAGCTCTATGGGAAGAATACAGTTCTGGCTGGAGAGCTGAGAAATCAGTTGGAGCAAATTCAAATTCCTGTGTCCCAAGATAACCCTGTTCGGCCTTTGGGAAGTTCAGTTGTTGAAGATACTGCACTCTGATTAAATAATTTTGGTAAATATTTTGATAAACAGCAGTATTTATTGGTTAAATATAACAAATCTACTTGATTATTTTTAAGTTTACAATTCTTATTGGTCCCTGGATGTTTCAAACAACTATTATTTTTCCCCAAACAAATGGCTACTGGGTTGTTTTTTGGGTGTAAAAATCTCCTTTGCATTGCATTTTTTCTAACTAATAGGACTATCCTCAGGATGTCATCTAGAAACTTTTCTTTTTTAATCAGAAGTAAAACCATGTGAATATATCAGAAAAAAATCTGTAACACTGTCCAATGCTAATAGTATATGTAGCATTTCAATTAAGAATTTATACTTTTCATAGTTTTTCATCTTTGTCAAATACAGGTTTAAAAAATTTATTGTGGACTTACCTGACTGGAAATAATGTGGCTGCATGGAAGATTAATGCTTCAACATTCATAATAGTAGGGTAATAAAAATGACAATAATAGCCACCTTTCTATATGCTTGACACTATTCTAGTTGCTTTATATATACCAGCTTTTACAATCTCCATCTCTAGGGGGTTAGTACTGTTTTACAGATAAGCAAATGGAGCTATTTTAGAGATAAAGGGATTGAAGAACAAAGGAGAAATGAAAAAAAAACCCTGTATTTACATGCTCTGAAAAAAATACTCAGATTATTTTTCTTTTGGTTGATCATGGGGCTCTACCTCAGTGCCTGGGCACTGTCCCTGAGCTTTTCTGCCACTCTACCACTTTGAGCCATAGCTCCACTTCTGGTTTTCTGGTGGTTAACTGATGATGTGTTTCATGGACTTTCCTTCCTTGGGCTGGCTTCAAACTGTGATCCTCAGATTTCAGCCTCCTTAGTAGCTAGGATTACAGGCGTGAGCTAACCAGCACTTGGCATTCTCAGTACAAAATGTTTATGTTTTATCAGAAACTTTAAAATGATATGTAAATTAGAGATGGTACAATTTTCCTACCAAATATAGTTGCAGGAAAACCAAATATGCTTGGATGACATTATCTGTTGTTCATTTGGAATGGAACTGAGAATGTTGTTTTTGTGTAGAATGATAAAGTTTTTCTGAGACCATAGTAAAAATTGACATTGGAGCAATTCCAAAATCAGTTTGGTGTGGAAGGAGGTATACTCTGCTGCAGTAAATACTAATGGCTGTTTCTGTATCATCTTTTTGAAACATGGAGAAAAATACAGTAATTTATGGAAATTACTTTGTACCATTTTATTGAGGCTAATGGACTGTGGCTGTGTCTGTCTGCTCTAAAATCAAGCCTGCACATCATCATCTGGTTATTTTGGCCACCTTCATACTGACTCAGATCATCATGTGGTTGATCTGCATGACTCAGCTGAGATTGGTTGTTGACATGACTGAAAATAAACCTAAATACAAAATAGTCATTTTAGTGACCTCTTGTCTAACAGGATATGGAGTTTGACAATTATGTAGTTAATATCATGCTGTACAGCCAGCCTTCCACAGCCTCAGGTTCCACATCAGCAGATCCAATCAGATGAGGATTGAAAATATGTTGGAAACAATTGCATTTGTTGAACTTGTACAAATCTCTTTTCTTGTCATTATTTCCTAACCATTGATTTGCTTAGCATTGACACTCTATATTGTAGTCAATCGAGAGATGATTTCAAGTATATGGGAGGAGGTGCATAGGTTATATGCAAATATTATGTTATTAAAAAAGGGACTTGATATGTATAGGTTTTGATATCTGCAAAAATTCCTGGAAACTGTCTTCTCCCATACCAAGGAATTATTGTACTGGTGGGCATGGGGAATTTGGGTGACTATCCACATAGAAATGAATAATAAGTTTTGCAAAGCTCAACAAATACGTTCTGTGGAATATGAATACTTGCTTTCAACATTATCCCCTTAAGATACTAGATTTGATAAAACATTTGGTACAACCTCCACCACCTTGTTCCCCACTTACTCCCCACTTTTTGGCATGAACACTTAAATCTTTTTACTGAGAAAAGGTCCAGTGGAATTCACAGGGAAAAAGCTCCATAGACATTTCCCTTTTCTCATTAGAGAAACTACAGCCACTTAAATCCACATTTCACATGGAGGCTACATAAAAAGTGACTGATGGGTCAACCCCATCACATTACATAAAGGATCTATTAAAACAAGATAAGACTTTATAGTTGAGTTAAAAAGACCTGTCATTTTCCAGTACCTTTCCTTCCATTAATGCAGCTTCAAAATATTTAACATTCATTTCAAATAGTTTTGTTGCACAAGACAGATTTCAAGGTTAGCATAATAAAATGGCTGTAAAATGTTGCACACTTAATGTTTCTAAAATCCATTATAAGAAGTATATCATTACTATTGAAAAAATGTAAGAGGAGTCATTCTGTTAATGAAAGTAAATTAGCAGCTACAAAACATGTATATCAAATAATATATGGCATTCTTGTTATCTGTAATCATAAGAAACTTGAGTTCCCGAGTTAATAATAAAATGTATTTTATGATATCTGAAATGATAATAAAAGTGAGCTATGTGCTATAACCTTCATCTTGTAAGTAAATTTTGTCATCTCTACTTTACTAGCTTTGTGAGATGAAGAGCTGGAACTACAAAGTGCTTCTTCTTTGTATAAACTCTTTATCATTCCTTTTTTTCTCTTCTTTTTCTAGAGCATGCATCATTTCTATATTCCATTCAATGTTGTGTCTGGGAGAGAATTTGACAAAAGGTGCAGCATCAATCTTTGGCTCTTACAGTCTTCTGTGATAGGAATAAGTAACCATGTCTCAAAGGCTAAAAACGACATATTTCATCCAGAAAACCCATGAAATAGTTGTAATAAAAATTCTGCTATTACATCATTAATTTATTGCCACATTCATACTGCTTTGAGGGTGAACTTACAGTAGGACAAAGACAGTGGTGATACATTAGCAGAGGAAAAGATATTGCTTAAAATGGAGAAAAATGCTGTTGTCTTTGATCCCATTCAGTTCATATCCTTTATGTCATTTATTATTGTGTACATACTTTCTATTTTAGAGGAGCATTCATATATGGAGAATCCACATCCAATCGAGACAGATTCCTCTGCATACTACACCAAATCACTTGATACCTTGAAAAGTTAGTAGGAAAGTGAAACCTTTGGATTACATAGTAATCAGGTTCAACTTGTGAGAATTTTTCCAAATCTTATAACTTCAATTTGGCTAGCCCTCCAATGTCCCTGCAACATCATAGAAAGTCAGTAGGGGGAGTATTTGTCTGAACTTGATTCTGGACTGCTTATGTGTTCTATCAAAGTTTTACAAAGGAAATAAACTTTAAATAAAATTGTAATCTTTTGTCAATATCAAGAATATGTTGTAGAATAACATGAGCAAAATATTTGTAAGAATCCCCATCAAAGGTAGACTCTGACATGATGAAAAACGTGTTGCTGGTTATTTCTCATCAGAGGCCTACAATTTTGTACCAACTAGTCTTTTGGTTGTATTCCTAAGATTTGAGTTTCGGGAACTAATTGCAATATTAACCACTGGTAATGGTTAAAGTAGAAAGATTTGCTTGAGTCAATTTAAAAACAAATAGCTAACAGTTATTGAGCTCTTATATACTAGGCACTGTATTTTACACTTTGTAGATGAGGAAGTGAGGTTAGACAAAGTTTAGTAATTTTCACAGGTTACACAACTGCTAAACAGATTGTGAATCTAAACTAACCTTAGTTCTACATACTTATTACATACATAGCTAACCTTAGTACTACATACTTAACCAGTATGCTTTCTCCATCTGTGTCTATCTTCCCATCCCTCACTGAGGGGGAAGAGTGTTAAGCTGAATCTGTTCATGCCTGTGGCATATAGATATAATCTTAGATTATTACATCGATTAGCCCGTTGATTCAGTTTCTAGCTTCATGTAGAACAAAATATTTCAATGTGAACAATTACAGTAGTTCAAATATAAAACCTAATATTGATGTGGACTCGTTCAGCTTCTAGATAACTGTCAATAATTTTATTTGATGGCAGTGAAATGATGCCAGCACTTTTCCTCATGATATCATATTGCTGATTTTGTAATCTTTGAGTAAACACATGCCCAACAGCATTTTTTCCCCAGTCCTGGGGCTTGAATTCAGGGCCTGTGTTCTGTCCCTGAGCTTCTTTTGTTCAAGTCTAGCACTCTACTACTTGAGCCACAGTGCCACTTCTGGCCACTTTTTGGTAGTTTATTGGAGATAAGAATCTCAGACTTTCCTGACCTGGCTGGCTTCAAATTGCAATAATTAGATCTCAGCCTCCTGAGTAGCCAAGATTGCAAGCATGTGCCACCAGTGGCCAGCTCAACAGCATTTTGAATGCTTACTGCCTTTTATTTTTTGACAACCAGGACAAAGGCAGACTTGCTTCTGGGTTTGAGAGTGGAAACAGCTCTTGGGTCTGATCATGAGCAAGAGTAGAACAAACAGTAACAATTTGTATCTACAGACTGGTTGTGCGAAGCAGTGAGTGGTCGTAGAAGAAATTCTACTGCTGGCTCTTAAAATCCCTATGACCTTGGGTTCCATCAAGACATCTCACTGGGTACTACTTTAGTATCCGATATGAGAGAAAAAGCATGAAGTGGGAAGAGCAAGGGTTTTGAAGTGGGAGCTAGGTTTTGGATCCACCATTAACAGCCTGACTGAGAAATTACTTAACTTGTGTTACTTTCTTTAACTTAAAAATAAGCACAATGCCCACACTACAGTAGTGTGGTTAGGCTTAATGTCCATGTGATAATTCAGGTAAAGTGCTGTACACAGTGAGAGCTCAGTAAAAGTTATTATCACCTTGTCCCTTTCAAATGGCAGCAATTGGACTAATTTCTTTTTGGAAACTCCTCCTGCTCTAACAGTATTAATTCTACTTAAAATGCAATCTCTTATAATTCCTTGAATTGCTTCAATTTTGAGAAAAGTCAGAGTTCAGAATAAATGCTCACATTCTGGGTTCTCTGGAAAGGTTTGTATTGTAAGTGTAGCCATTAGACTGAAATAAAGTATAATGCTGATGTTTGCAGTCAAGGCAACCACAAATCTCAGGGTGTAACTATGTTATTATCAGAGATTTCTAAATCTGTTAGTAGAGAACCATGTTACAGTGGGCTTGACTGTTACACAAGTGAGTGAAAAATATAATCAATAGAGCTCTCAAGACAAGGAAAACATGTTTCTTAGTGGTATATAATAAATATGCTAAGAAGTATAACATTTTATTAAAAGCTTAAATATGTAACTTTTTGGAAGGACATAAAAGAGTATCAGATGAGGGATCATCCACATGGTAGAAAACATAGATCTCATGAAGGTAATAACTTATCAATCAAAAGCTCAATAAGGATAATAATCGTTACTCTAGAGAAATGATACTCTGAAGGCTGTGTTCCTTATAGCTAGATTGAAATTGTGACTAGCATTGAAATAAAATTATGACAGTATCTAGAACGGTATAATGAAGTATATACCTTGGAAAAAATAAACACTGGACATCTTTCAGTGCCATAGAAGAGCCATAGCTTAAATTCTGCTACCAAAAGTTTTAATTCAATTTGTCACATTCAGGTCATGATTTTTAAGTTCTTTCTTAATGAAGCAATGTACATCAATACTTCTAAAACAATTGGCATTTTGAGAAACCTGTTTGAGAATGCAGGGTAGTATGCCTTCCTGTGGGGATATCACAAATTTAGTTTTGAAAATTCACCAATAAAATCTCCAGCTTTAATCGCTCTGGCATTGTCTCAACACAGATAATCAGTCATGTTAAAAATCTCTCAATTGTCTCTTAAAGTGAACATTCCAGAAATGAAAAAGAAACAAGTAACCTAAATGATATATCAAAATAACACATACTGTAAGCACATAAAAAGTAAGAAGTATTTAGAGAATGTGACCAAGCAGATTGACTGTTGCAGAAAGGTGTGATCTGGGTAAATGAGGCATGCCCCAAGTACACAATTCTAAAAAGCTGCCAAAGATGGACACCAGTGAGTTGTATTGTAAAATTTCATTGTAAATGTTTGATGCTCTCAATGGATAATCACAAAAAGATATAAAAATAGGGTAGGGACCGTCTGAGTTCTTATATTGTAAGCAAGTACTCTATCACTTGAGCAAAGTCCCTAGGTAAGTTCTTATATTCTTAGGAAAAAAATACCTGTGTCTTAATTCTTTAATGGACTTTGGCTAGTATTTTGTTTAATGCTCCATTGTAACTAAAACCTATTTGTGTGTGCGCGTGTGTGTGCGCGCGCGTGCGCATGCTGGTATTGGGGCTTCAACTCAGGGCCTGCAGGGCCTGTATACTGCACTTCTAGCTTTTTTAGTGGTTAATTGGAGATGAGAGTCTCATGGACTTTCCTGCCTGGGCTGGCTTGGAACCTTGATCCTCACATCTCAGCCTTCTGTGTAGCTGGGATTATAGGAGAGAGCCACAGGTTCCAAGATCCTTAAAAAAATTTTTTTTTAAAATAAAGATGAAACTCCTTCATTTTAGGAAAGCAACATAATCTTTTTTTTTTTTTTTGGCCAGTCCTGGAGCTTGGGACTCAGGGCCTGAGCACTGTCACTGGGTTCTTTTGCTCAAGGCTAGCACTCTATGTCTTGAGCCACAGCTCCATTTCTGGCTTTTTTTGTTTATGTGGTGCTGAGGAATCGAACCCAAGGCCTCATGCATGCTAGGCAAGCACTCTATCGCTAAGCCACATCCCCAGCCCCGAGATTCTATTTTTTTAATAAAAAAGTTTACTTCTTATTCTTATTAATGTTATGTTTACTATTATTTTGTGATTGTAAATCCACCACCATTTGTGCTTGTGTAAATTAATGTGTAAGTAGATGAGGTTCAGGAATGTCACATTCAATATTTTCTGGTTCTGAGAAATTTTTTTTTTGTCAGTGATGGGGCTTGAACTCTGGGCCAGGGCACTGGCTCTGAGCTCTTCAGCTCAAGGCTAGCGCTCTACCACTTGAGCCACAGTGCCACTTCTGATTTTCTGGTGCTTAACTAGAGATAAGAGTCTCATGGACTTTCCTGCTCAGGCTGGCTTTGAACTGTGATCCTCAGGTCCTCAGATCTCAGCCTCCTAGGATCACCAATGTGAGCCACTGGCGCTGGCTGGTTGTGAGAATTTAACTCTAGGCTTTGCCCATGGAGGCAAGCACTCACTGAGCTCCCTCCTGAGTCATGCTCAATATTTTCAACAGCTTTACTAGAGTAAATTTGCATTCCATAAAATTTACTTCAGTAAGTGGTGATATTAGCATAGTATCTATGATCAAGTTTTGGAGCATTTTTGTCACTCTAAGATGTTCTTTTGTGCTTATGTGCAGTAGACCCTGACAGGCCTAGGAAAGAGTAAGGCAAGTGAGACATTTTGCTTCACACACAAAATTTGTAGGTATGTGACAATCTCCTTAATCAAGATAAATAAGATTTTGTGCAACATTTAAAAAAACAAAATGAGCAAGGGTGCCAGTGGTTCATGCCTGTGATTCTAGTTATTCAGGAGGCTGAGATCTGGAGATTGTGGCTCAAAGCCAGCCTGGGCAGAAAAGTCCATGAGACTCTTATCTCCAATTAATCACCCCCCCCCAAAAAAAACCCAAACCAAAACTTAGGGACAGCACCTAGGCCCTAAGTTCAAGCCTCAGGACTGGCACCAAACTAAATAAAAATGAATATGAAAAAGTCTATGATGAGAAAAACACCAAAATTTAAAATAAATCACATATCTGATCCCTGTCCCCTTACATGCTCTACTTGCCCTCACTTGCTTTACCCAACTCCTGGCCTTACTATCCCCCTTTTCTCTTCATACTTGGACTCTCCATATGGATTGTCTATTCTAGACAAATAGAATAAAACCAAAGAGGATATTAAAGAAACAGGATTATTATTTTTGTGTTCAATGAGTACTCTGTTCAATTCAATATCATATCTACTTCATCCTATGTTATATTTTTTTGATAATTTATATAGCTTTAGCTAGGAAATTTGGATGACATAGTTCAATGGATAGTTCTAGGCAGTCTAAGAGAAAAATTAGAGAAGACTCCAGAAGGGGAATGTAGGGAGATTTGAAAGAACTCTATCTCCCTTCACAATTCATCTAGGTTCAAATCATGGACAAATGAACAACTGTTTAGCTTAGTTAATGAAGAAACCATGTCTGATCTGTTCAAGATTTCATATTCGCTTTCTCTGAATACTATTAGTATTAGCTGACAATATTGCCATTATCCATAGTTCATGTATTTGCTATAACATATATAAACATACAATACTATATAAATGCATGAAAGACATTCAAAGCAACACCAGTGACACATTCACTTCCTGGGTGTAAATAAACAAGATGGCTTGATGATAATTTGTAATAGAATGGAATGTTAAATGGAAGAAATCTGGAGTTGAGATGGATGAAAACCAGATTCACATGAATGGAGTATGGCCACAAATGCAAGGAGGCACTGTGTTACATGGAAACAAACCTTGGAGAAATATCACATCCTTGTTGCATAAAGGCACCCAAGGAAAACCAAAGACTGTTAAATATTCCAAATTCATTTGGAGGGTCAGGAGGGCTTTGTGGGTCACGAGGTTCTTCATTGTTGTCTTCCAAGTGCCATTCATAAGGGCTGAATCTGCTGACTAGGAAAAGAACTACACTGACTCCGATATAAGCAAAGACAATGCACATCCAGATTTCATAAGCCAAGGGATCCAGAAATGAGAATACGCCTGGTTTTGATTTTTGAGGCTTCTTTATCATGATGGAGATGCCCAGGCTCATAAATGGCTTTGAAAAATCTATAACTTCTTCACGGACCAGTGTTATAGTGAGTGGAGCAACAGCTATATCAGCTCTCTGAAAAAAAGAATGCATATATGATGTTTAGACACAGTATTTCAATCAGTCATTTCTTATATACTTCTGTGGTGGAAATATAAAATCTAAATATACAAGAGAAACAGTGGAATCTATTCAGGTGCCAAGAAGTGATGGATAAAGAAAATATGGTACATACATACCATAGAATATTACTCAGCATACCTCAGCCTATGACTCCTATTTAACTCAAATTTTCTTAATTTTAATACTTTTATGTCTTGTCTATCTCACTTTAATGACAATTTCTATGAAGAAAGCATAACGCCCATACTTTTTTTATTTGCTTCCTTCCCACCAGGTGTTGTGACTCAGGCTCACAGTTTAATTCCTCGGTGTTTGCTATTGTGTGTGATCCTCAAATTATTTTTGGAAAGGATGATTAATAAAATATGCATTCTTATAAGTTAAGAACTTGTTATTTGATTTTTGTATCAATTCTTGCAAGGAAAAATTATAGAGGGCTTTAAATGTTGATTATTGGATATGATATGTAAAAGCATGAATGAATTCTACAGAGGTAATATTAAGGATAAATCAGATATTAAAAAGATTAATTTCTTGACTAAGTTTTTTCCTACTAGCATTTCAGATTGATAAAATAAATTTCAGCAGTGCACTGTATAATTAATTCAAAGGCAGACCATACATCTATAGTATTCCCCTGAGAATAGGCATAATTTTCTGCATTGTTTCTATTGATGTCCACATTTACAAAATATTTTGTAAACCAATTATTGGTTACAGGGGTTACAGATATCCAAGTAAGGTAATGAGCACATTTCTTTTTGAAGAGTGTTATCCCCTCCCTCATCTTCTCCTGCTTCCCTCCACTCCCCATGTCCCTCTTCTCCACGTTGTAAAGTTCATTTCCAATGTAGTATCTGGTGAGTATCACTATTGCATTGGTTCACCCTTTGTCCCAGTGTTTCTGTGCTTCCCCTTTCCTTCTACAAATCAGATAAGCTTATATACAAGTCAAAGGGTACAGAAATCAAAAACAGTGACAACAGGGCATAAACGAAAGGAAATAAGTTCAAACAGTAAATTATAAAAACCTCTTGTTTCCATTTCTTGGAGTTCATTTTCATGTTTCATTTCATATGGTTATGTGCATCTAGCCACTGAACTATTGTGATCCTGTGCTAAGAGTACCACACTGATGTCCACATTTAAAAATTTTACAGTCATAGTGGGTTTTAGGTTGGATCCAGGCCTTAAAATGCACATGTAAAACAGTGTTTGTGGGCTGCGAATGTGGCTTAGTGGTACAGGGCTTGCCTAGCTTGCATGAAGCCCTGGGTTCGATTCCTCAGTACCATATAGACAGAAAAAGCCAGAAGTAGCACTGTATCTCAAGTGGTAGAGTGCTAGCCTTGAGCAAAAGAAGCTCATGCCCCAGGACTGCCAAAAAAAGTGTTTGTGACTAAGGAAAGGTTAAGGATGGTATAGCAGATAGGCAGTGAGAAAACCAATTTTGATTAATTTTTCTAGGTTACATACAGTCATGTCAGGTATGTTTCGACATACTTATGAGAGGATGAGGATGAAGAAATCTGAGAGTATGTTTTCAAATAGATGTTTTATTGCTTTGAATTTTATATCTGATAACTCAAGCCAGTTGAGAAATACTCCTAAATTAAGGGTTGAGTGCTTATTTTGTATGATAGTGTTTTAAGCACATTATACATATTATCTAATTTAGTTCTCCTTGCAACCATGAGGTTCATACAATTATCATCTCTATGTTAGAGATGGAGAAACTGAAGCACTGAGACCCTGGGATTAGATAGAGTAAGGCAGACAAAACGAACAGACATACCTGTGTGGAGGGCAAGCATTCTACATCCTTATATCCTAGTGCAAGCTGCAGAAAGTATATGCTTATTGAGGCCAAACAGCCTACTAACCAAATCTGCTTTGGTGCCTATCACCATCTCAAACTTACCTTTTCTAAACTTGAACTCATTACTTATCATCCCCAAATAGATTCTTCCCTAACTGTGAATATTTATTCCTAATCCTTAACTAGATCTATCACCTCTGTAGATAATCTTGCCTTTTTCTTAATTGACAAGAGGGAATTCATCTGATATGAACTCTTGCAACTCAGTGTCCACTCTCCTCAACATATTGCTACATATTCATCTATTCATTATGTGAATTTCCATCTCATAGAAAGTGACACTCTAAGTTTTTTTTTTTTTTTTTTTTTTTTTTTTTTTTTTTTTTTGTGGATCCATCATGGAGCTTGAACTCGGCCTGGGTGCTGTCCCTGAGCTATTCAGCTCAATGTTAGCAGTGCTAGTCTACCACTTGAGCCATAACGCCACTTCCGTTTTTCTGGTGGTTCGTTGGAGATAAGAGGCTCTCAGACTTACCTGCTTGGCTGGGTTTGAACCATGATTCTCAGATCTCAGCCTCCTGGGTAGCTAGGATTTACAGGCGTGAGCCACCAGCACCTGGCTTCTAAGTCATTTTTTTTTTTAAATCCAGTATTCCGTGGGTCCTATAATCTTTCTTCTTAAGGCTCAGATTCCACATAGTATCTTATTTATTTTTTTATTTCTCAATGACTCTGTCTCAGTGGGTCTCAAAATATGGTCCCTAGACTACCTGAGAAAAGCACCTGGAACTTGTTAGAAATACTAATTCTCAGGCTACAGACTAAAAGAAATGAGAAACTCTGGGGAGTGGGATTCAAGTGGCCTTCCATAGTTATAATGCTAGCTAAAATTTTAAAAACTGATTTACACACTTAAAATTATACTCAGCTATTTAGGTTTACTAATAAACAAAATCCATCCTTCCATGTCTTGATCCTTCTACCCTACTAACCACATTAAATTTCTATCGTCACCAATGTTCTTGAAATTATACCTTTATTATCTTTGAAGTTCAACACCACTTTCTCCTTATAACCTAGACTTCCTGCCCTGTCAATTTGCTAAAATTATTTATTGACCTACCGAATTAAAAGATACTCCCACAGACATTAACTGATCATGCACACCAGTAGCCTTTTGTACTATAAATTCTTTCCTTTGTTCTGTGATACTAAAGACTATAGGTTTTTGTACTTCTATGAATATTCCTTCTCTGGATTGCTTAGTTATACCCTCTCAACCCAGGTGTGTTTTGTACCCTCACAGTCTATTCATGGTGCAAGGCTTAGTACATAATTAATGGAAATTTGTTGAAAAAGAAAATTCATTTAAAGTACTGCTCTTCATTTTCTCCCCTATATGTCATCTCCCCTCTTCATTTTCTCCCCTATATAATCTATAGCTTCAGTCCTCATCTCATTGCAGCTGACATAGGAGTTTCCATTCCCACATTGATGACTAGATGGGAGCCAAGGACAAAATTTACTTGTTTTATCTTTTTGCCTGGGGTTAAACTTGCTCATAGGGAATGAAGACTGCTGAGGAGAATGGAATTGGCCAGGAAGGTAGTGGTTTTTTGTTAGTAGAATCTGAATTAGATTCTTACCATGCCGAGAGAATTCATAGGTAAAGCTACATTTTCCTTGTCAACATGTTTCTGTCTTCCAGCCAGAGCATATACATACACTTCTACTATCATTTCCCATTTGAATTTACTTTATTTCGCAAGTTTTTGAATCTTGTAAGTCTAAAAGATAGTTCTAGGAGAAATTAACTTTATTTTTTTGTATGGAAGGAAGAAGTAATAAGGGCAAAAAAATCAATTTGAACTGAATTTAAGGGAATTTTTAAGTAGGCACAGTAAAAAGTTTGAGATCTCAATCCATTTTAAAGGAAAGGAAAACTTCAGTAACAAACACCCACCACATGGTAAGCATCACTAAATACTAAGAAGAGGGTGCTAGACAGACAAGCATGACTTTTCATTGTCTGGTTCCTGGGAACATTCGGCAAAAGAATAGAGTCCCAGAGGAGGTCATTTCTAGTTTATAAAGTGCTTTTGAAATCACAAAAGGAACAAGAAGAATCTGCTCCTCTCAAGCAAGTCCCTTAGCCTGGCATTCTACCTTTTTTCAAATTGCTTCTGAGGAGCTTTTTCGAAGAAGGTAGAACATGTTTATTTTGGGATAGCGCTCTCCCAGTGGAGAATGGTATTAAATCTATGCTCACTTAAGCCTCGTTGATGTAGTGTTGGCTCCAAAATGAGAATTCCCCATACCCGCCAGACCCTTAATAAAGATCTGTGAATGGAAAAAGTCAAAGGAATAGTAACAAGCAGGTAGAAGAAGACTGAAACAATGGAAGGGACAGGAGCTATTGATGGAGCATCAAGGATAATCAGCTGAATAGGAGACATAGCAAATCCTCCCATTTTTGGTATGCTGTAGAACTGGCTCATCAGTTCAGGCAGCCTTGCTCTACATTGCCACTGCCACCCTTTCTTATAAAACACAGGTGTGATGGTTGGTTATTTCAGAGCTTCAGACTTGATTGCCATAATGTATGTGGAACAGTCAACTTGATTATTAAAGGACATGGTGAGAAGCACAAAACTAACAAGGGTCCAAAAATATCCATTTAACTCTCCTGGGACTACCATAGCATGCAAATGAGGGAGGTCACTTTCAAGCAAATTAAAAACTTAGAAGGCTAACACTAATGAAAAGCTGAAAAAAAAAAGGCAACTCCCCAAGTGAAACTCCTTTCTTGATCTTTGCTCTTAATGGAAGCTGGCTGTCGCTGGGAGTGACTGAAAAGAATTGTAGTTAGGTTTAAGGAGTAGATAAAACAGAGATACTAGTCAAGTACCTATTTTGTGGCATCCTGAACTATTCTAATAGCCTCTGTTTGTCTTGGCAACAGCAGTAGGCAAGTCATTTTTAGAAACATAGGTGAATAGGTGGTATGAGGGTACTTCAGGTGGCAGATAAAAACCCGTGATTGATAAAAACTCAGGGTAAGAGTTTGCTAGTGCTTTTGCTTGCATCTTTATTACTTAAAGGATTTTAATCAAACAACTTAAGAATAGCTGTGTGAGCTCAGTAAACACAATAAATTTGATTTGATTATTTTTTAACATACAAGTGGTACACCCAGAACAACTATAGTATTGAAGGGGAATTAGCTTGAAGGGATTTCTAATCCTTTTTCATAGGTGGGTTGCCAAAGATGAGAATTTCATAAAGCCTAAAAACATACAAATGGAGGTGATACACTTAAGAACTGACAGGTTTTAGCAGAGATGGCATTTTGTAATTAAAATTTTTTGTTTTTGAGATTGAAGGCCTGCTATATCTGAAAGTATTTTCAGGTAAAATTTGTAACCCATATAGAGGGTATGCATGAACAGGAGTTCATCAGCCACCATTTTAAAGTTCCTTGTAAATGCAAGAGAAAAGGCAGAGAGGGAGGAAAGGAAAATGTATTGACATGTATTGCACGGGGTGTGATATGCTGTCCAAGAGAAGAAGCAGGTCTCAATTGATACCTTTTCCCTCCATCTACCACAAAGCCTCAGCAGCCATTGGCACACATTTCCTTTGGAAAGTTGAAATGTATTGGAAAAGAGTTGGGGAAGAATCTAGACAATAGATTCGAATATAATTGCTGTGTGTTGGCTTGATTGACTGTACTCTGTGTGTTATGTACCATGTGTGATTAAGACCTGGAGAAATGAATGAGGCCTATTTAAATCTGTGCAATAACAAGCAGTGTCCCAATGGGATCATCTCATTTCTTTATTCAGAACAGATGTCCCAGTCTGAATCTACTGATATGGGCTCCTTGTCCTTGGGGAGTTGAGAGAGGTAAAGTCAAAGGGAAGATGAAGGATTGTCCCTGGAGCTGGAAGAAGGTCTCTCGAGACTAAATTTGGTTGAAAACATTTCCCTATCCTTTTTGCTCAGAATGGTAGAGTTCCATGCAGAATTAATGCTCTTTCCTGAAGTTTATATACATCATTTGATGGAGAGGGGAACTTTTATCAAACCATCAGCCCTTTCTGCCTAAACTCAGTGTAATCACCTGAGGAAGAGAAGAGAATATATGGCATCTGTTATCAGACCCTTGCTTGTCTGTCTTTTAGCTGGAAGGATAGATTGACTTTCTGCCTTTCTTAATGGAAAATAAGTCTATCTTAGGATAGTGACAACCAAGAGATAATTTCTTGTGGGCAGAGAAATGTCAGTGAAAATACTATCTGTAGAGTTTCCCTGGATTTTGAAGGAATCTCACATGCCCAGTAATATGACCAGGAATCAAGCATACCTCAACACCATTTCCATCTCCCAAGCTATCTGCTCTTTTCTAAGTCAGAGGAACCAGTATGGATAGCAGCTTTCTCAAAATAACCATGTCTTCTTTACTCTGAGTTGTATGTCCTAAGAACATAAAGAATTTGGCAGGTTCTTATTGAGAGGCCACCTTATTCTTAATTTAGGCTTCAATATCCTTAAAGAACTTTTTCTGACCCTTTTTCTGTTAACTATCCTACTGATAACCCATCAATGTTTATGTTCTCATATATTTCAAGGGAATATTGTAAATGTATCCTACATTATCCTGAAGGTGAAAGAGAAGTAGAACGAGTATCTTGAGTAGAAAAGTTTATAATCCAACTAGATTGTAAGCTCCCTGAAGCCAGGCAGGGATACCATATGTGACTAGCTAGCTGCGAATTTTAGTGAACTGAACCAGTATGACCATTGGATAGATCACTAGAGTCATAAAACCTGAGTTGCCAAGTTATATGGTTCTGTGACCTTGTCAATTCCTCCTCTCATTTCTGTCATGTCTGTCCTCTATTGGGATTTAGTTTTCTTTTACCTAATGAGCATTTCTGGTGGACAGACTCAACTGGTTCTCATAGTCCTCTGTACCATGAATTAAAATTTAGGCTGAAGGACATTTAAGAGCCGTGGTAGTACCAAAGTGCTTTTTAAACACCCTCTTAAAACAACTCATTTAGGGGGCCATAAAAACTTGTGGTTTGTAAGCCAATGAAGCTAGACCAATTACTATATAGCAAAGTTGTAGACATCTAGCTCAAAATCAAAGCTGCTGAAAGCAGGTAGACAGTTTAAAGTCCATAACGTTCGGCGTGGCTTACATAATGGGGCACATTGTGTCCTACTGATGTTTTGTCTCAAAAATAGCCTTCTTAGAGATACAAGGTGCCCCAACATCAACTTTGATTTGAATTTCTTTAGAGGAAAAAACCATTTAGAAATCATCCGAGCAGAGGCTGATTGGCCTTTTTATTCTTTAACAAATTTAATTCATTTGACTCTTTTGTGACTGTAAGGCAGATACTGAACTCTTCTGCAAAGCTATCTTCATCTCTGCCTTTCTTCATTTTTCCCTGTTCTGATTTGTTTTACATATTAAAAGCATAAGAGAAAATACCCTAAAGATAAAGCAGTGCCTATCTGTTTAGTTTTTTTTTTTATTCACTGCAAGAAATAGTTTCCTGTTCTCCATCTTTTTGCTTATTAAGTACTCTGGGAAATCTTTAGAGGTTTTCTGTCCTTTTCCTTAAGCAACTTGCAAACCCAAAGAGATCAGTTCTGTCAGAAATGCAAGCCTGTGTTTTCATCATTGATAGAGAAGTTGAAAACTTCCCTATGCCAAAAGATTAAAACTTGTACATGAAGATGAAGATACATTTAGCTTATGAGATCATCCCCAACAGAGTTCTTGTTGGAAGCATATGGATGTCTAGTTTTTGTAGCCACAGGTTGCAAAGTGGAAATTGCATTCCATTCCAATGCATTGCTTAGCTGTCATTTCTTGCCAGCATTATTATGTTATAGTGTAGAATGCATCAGGAAAATGTTCTAAGTAAGGAGAGGAAAGAGGACATTTCTTTAAGATAGTTTGATGGCTATTGCAAAGGTAAATGGAGGTAAACAATGGCATATTTCCTTCTTAAAATATATCTTTGCAAAAATGTAGAGATGGGTTCTTAATTACTAAACAAATAAGGGGCTTTATAGTACTCAAACTTCCTCACTAACAAGTAGATGAACTAGAGAGAGCGGTGTATGAAGATGAAATGAATGTAGTACTGAGGACATGTCAGAGGAGAAATAAAACCTAGTAAGAAAGCTAGTTTTCATCTGAATAATGTCAGGAAATCTGCTTTACCCTATACCACTGTGTCTCATATTTTGATCAGTGCTAACACTAATCTATAGAGTGTGAGAAGTTTCTTTTGAGATACTAAGGAGCTCTGGTCATTCAGTTTTGATGGACTTGTAGAACTTATGGAATAACAGATCAAGCACCCTGGGACAGATGAAATTAAACCCATAAATTTCTTGTCATGCTGCTGTTGCCAATCTTCTCGCCAGAATAAATGAGGTACTCAGTGCCTTTTGAATGAACTCCAACTACTTTTCATGATAGGATGGGCCTTAAAAGTTCTATGCCAGTTGAGTGGTAATGGTTTGAAACCATTGAGGATCTGGATTCAAATCATTGTGTTACAGCTAGAGTTAAAATGTTTGTATCTCCCTTCCCATGCTGAAATTGTAATTTGAAAGGTGATGGTGTATGGTCTATGGGAGGTCATTAAGTCATAGAATAGAGTTCTCATGAATGATTAGTGCCCTTATAAAAAAGATCCTAGAGACCTCTTACCCCTTCCACTGTGTAAACACTCAACAAGAAGCTGCCATCTATGAGCCAGAGTAGATCAATATCAGACAATTAAGTCTGCCTTGTTCTTTAAAAAAAATTTTTTTGGCCAGTCCTGGTGCTTGGACTCAGGGCCTGAGCACTGTCCCTGGCTTCTTTTGCTCAAGGCTAGCACTCTATCACTCGAGCCACAGTTCCACTTCCAGCTTTTTCTGTTTATGTGGTGGTGAGGAATCGAACCCAGGGCTTTATGCATGCTAGGCAAGCACTCTACCACTAAGCCACATTCCCAGCCCCTCTGTCATGTTTTGAGTATCCCAGCCTCCACAAATGTGAGGTGATTCTGTTGCGTTATAGAAGCTGAGCCGTGTTCACTACAGGTGCTGTTTTGACTTTGACACATGACTTTAGTTGAGTCTTAATTGTCTCATGAGGTTGCCTCAAAGACATGTTGTGAGGATTAAGGTTTAATGTAAACAGTTTAGTGCAGTATCTAGTAACCAATAAGGGTGTAATACATGGTAGACAATAATACTAGTGAGAACGTTACATGATATTTTTACTGTGAACTTAGTTTAGTTGAGTATTCCCTAGTCATTATTGTGTACCAGATATTAATTCATTAAAACAAAAAGTGAATGTTTACCATATATCATGTAATGTACCAACTGCAGAGAAGAGTTTAAAGCTAAGACCTCTTGGAGCCTGGGTGTTGGGGAGAAAAAGGGCAGGAAAGAGACTTTATCATCATCTTATAAAGGAAGAAGTCTGAGCTGGGTCAAGATGTTTCAGTTTCTCAGCATCTTCAGAAATCATGCCATATGCTTTGCCCCTTGTTCAGCTCTTTCTGTAATTAGAAAATCTCTTTCTTACTGTTGAGTTCACTTGAATCTCATGTGCATCTCAGCCCTGCCCCAGTTCCCAGGACCAACCTTGACCTAAGACAGGAGATGACTGGCTCCAATCCCACAGATGGAGGCTGGGTTTCAAGTTGCCATGCTGCTTGTTTGGCTAGAGGACAGTGTCCCAGTTTTGATACCTGGGGCCCAACCTCATTTTAAGCCTTAGTTCCCTTTTTGTGCCCTTATTTTTAGAAATGAGCTTCTGCCTTTGTGCTTGTTTCCAAAGGCCTGCTCCAAAAAACTTGTTTAGTGGCCCCAGCACTCTGTAATGATTGGAGATCTGTACCATATTTTTCTGATTCCCTTCTGAAGCACCAAGAGTCATTTTCTAGTTGCCAAGTCCAATATATAGCGTGGATAATATCTATTGACCAGCTAGGACTTCTCATCATATTGTACTCCCCAGCCCCCTGATTTCTCTATCTTATCTATTGTCTAATAGGGGTTTATTGTTGGAAGAAATCCTTATCTGTTAGAAATAAGCCTCTGATACCACAAGCAGCATTTGGATGAGTTTTATGGTGACTGCCTCACCTCGTGGTCGGTTCTTACACCCAGTTCTGCTTGGCTTTGTATGCTTCCTTAGGTTAGCTAAAATATGGCATTTCTGATCACAGACCCCAACCACTTAAGACCAAGTAAATGAGAATCTCTGAAACTAATACTATGCCCCTCCCCAAACCCTAAATATCCATATCCTTTTGTAATTGGCCCATGGCCAAACTCTGGATGGAGATTTTCTGTTACTTCCTTTAGGCATTTATTGACCTCCAACTATTTTCCAGACTCTGGGATAGTGAATTGAGTCAGATATGTAACTTGTCCTCAAGAAGTTCATAGTGTAGGTGACTTTGTAAATATGCCATGACAATATAGTTTCAGAAGTGCTGTATCAATGCAAAAAGTACTATAAAGAAATGAAGGGCAAGCTGGGCACTGGTGGCTCATGCCTGTAATCTTAGGTGTTCAGGAGGCTGATATCTGAGGATTGCAGTTCAAAGCCAGTCTGGGCAGGAAAGTCCACGAGACTCTTACTTCCAATTAACCACCAGAAAACCAGAAGTAGCACTGTGGCTCAAAGTGGTAGAGCACTATCCTTGAGCTCAGGAGCTCAGGGAGAGCACCCAGGCCCAGAGTTCAAGCCCTAAAAAAAAGAAGTAAAAAGGGCAGAGGAACCTCACTCAAACTGGAAGTGAGTAAATAGGATTGGGGAACGCTTCCTGAAAGAGACATCCTTTAGCTTCTGGAAGATGAGTACATGACAGTAGATGGTTGAAGAGAGGGGAAAGTACTTCTAGGCGTACTTTAACTGGGAGCTTAGTACCTTCAGGGAGCAATGCATACTTTTCTATAGTTGGAACTTTGGGTGTGAAGGGGAAAGTATACAAGATAAAACTAGAGAAGTAGGCAGATGCTAAAATATGAAGTGCCTTATTTGCTATGCTAAAGAATTTGAGTTTTATCCTGGTTTTGAAAGTGGGAAATTGCAGTAATGTGCAGATTTGATTTGCCAGGGTAAAAATAGAGGCAAAGAAAACCAGTCCAATGACTGCTATATGGTAAAAATCCTTCCTCAGCACAGTGACGATGATGGTGAGGAAGAGTATATCTATATTTGAGTGACTTAGGATTCACAGGACATAGTGAGTGATAGGTAAGATGAAAGCAATGAGTAGAGATGGAGGAGTTGCTTAGGCAACTGTGTGTGGATGTTTTTCTGCCTGAGGTACAGAACATATAAAGAATGGATTTAATAGAGGACAGGCTGTGCTTAATGTTGCTGAGTAAAGTCTCCCAATTCGACTTTCCTTTTAGTAAAATATTCCTGTTATTCAAAGGATGCTTTTGATTATCTGTACAAGATTTCAACTGTAGAAGAACGTGTTATAACTGGATAAATCTTATACTTGGAAATTAAGTCTTCAATCTTAACTTTATAATAGGAAAGCATGCAATGAGTCACAAATAGAACAGAACATACTTACCCCATAGACAAGTTCCCCAACCATTCCATTCCATATTTTAGTCTCTGGATCTCTTGCACCGTATTTCCCATCACCAACAATGGACAATTTGTATTTGATCCTTACATGTTTGGCTATTTCATAGGCTAAATCTACACAATAGCCTTCATAGCGTTCATTTCCTTCCAGTTGCTCATGATTCTTCTTATACATTACATATGGTGATTCCTTGGGGACCAGGGAGAAAAAGGTTATTCCTATATACTTTTCTAAAGGATGGTAAATGTAATGATATTTCCTCCTTTGTGGTTACTGAGGCTTGGTGTATGAAAAGGATCTTTAATTTCTTTTTAACTTACTATAATCAGGCGAACTTGAACAAACTGTATACTGGCCCATATATTTCTTGGAGTCATTAACTGATGTTTTAATGAAGTAAAGAAACATCTACATTCCTTTCCAGAGTTTGGAAGAAGGACTTCTTTCCACTGGTAGTCTTTAGTTTAGTTAAATTAGGTAGTTGTGTCTCCTTTAGTTACAAGAAAGTGAATTGACTTGGATTTCTCATTTACCAGGCAGGAACTACAGCCAGTTGAGGTAATTCATTTTTTTAGACATATGACCTCATATAACACCTAGGACAAGATGAAGACTCTGTCTTCTATGTATGTAATTTCCTTGGTGTATATATAAAAAATATATATACATACACATATATATATATATAAATTAAAGATCAACTTCAACCAAGTTTCCTTTCTGAGTTTCAGACCTAGTGTCACACTTATTTTTAACCTAGATTTGTACTTTCAATGAAAGCAAACCAGCTCTCAGAAAACCATTGTAAAACTTAGAATATTGTTTCGCATTTTAATAATGTTGTGATTTTGTGGAAAACCTTTATGAGGAAAACTTTGAAATGGTATTATGAGATAAGTAGGAGATTATTATTATAACCCTCTAATAGATTTTCAAAGCAAAAGGTGAGGCTTAGAGAAGTTGTGACTTGTACAGTTATACAAAGCAGTGGTAGATCTAATATCACAGCCCTAATCTATTCCCTTTTCCACAAAATACTGTCTCCCTCCATGATGAAAAAATTAGGTTTCAAATACAGATGAAACCTCAGACCTGTAGAGGTGAGAAGGAAGTGGAGAATGATGTGTGAACTGTTTCAAATTGGAGTTTTTCCCCCTGTTTAAAAATGATATTTGGCTCATCATCATGGTAAATATTTTGAGAGGCTTCTAAACTGCTTTGTTAGAAATGTTCACTGCTTGAACTTATTTCCTATTGGCTGAATAATGCATTTCAGAAGACTGAAGTCGGCTGGGAATATGGCCTAGGGGTAAAGTGCTCGCCTCAGAAGACTTGCTGTTCAGAAAGCCCATTTCTTCTCTATCTACACTTACCAGAATGGTAGTCACTACAATGGTCCGGTTCTCTGAGGATGCACTGTCATTGCTGATTTGCTGATCTGAGAAAGGCACAAACCTCTCATATTCATTCCAGTAGCCAGCCTAGAAAGAACAAATATTTAACCTGGATGTCTATTTTTCACTGAAGAAATGCTGCATGAAATTGGAGTGTTATTGTGCAATGAAAGTTTTTTTTCCCCTGTAGTGTGACCCTTCCAAGGATTGATGCACTGTTTCCCTCTGTCTTGCCACTCCTCCCAGGGCATCATCACCAGCACATGCACACGCATGCACACACACACACACACACACACACACACACACACACACAGACTTTTTAAATCATTTACTCAGGATAGTTCCCTTGCTCACCTCACTCTTTACTGATACTTTGTAAAGTAACCTAGCCCATTTTGGGATGATCAGCTTTCTTTGACCTTTAAACTTTTACTGCAGAAAAGTAGTTTGAACTGTAGGAGGTTTGGGAAGTAGGAGTAAGGGGGCTAGTGGGTTTCCTGTACAAAAGATGTAAGATATTTTATGTGCTGAGGTTTTATTATATATTTACTAAATTTTTACTTCATACCTAACAATTATTAGGTAGACAGAAGTAAATTGGTCATGTAAATTGCAGTATAAAGAGCCCTTTGGGTGATGAGTTGTTAAAATGGGTGGATATCTATTAATCCTTAGTCTTTTTCCAAGATCATATGTAGTTGGGAAACTCTTGTTTACATAAATAACATACCATACAGTTTGCAATTCTTTCCTTTGTTATAGGAAACAGTTCATAGATACTTGTTTTTATACTGGTCCTAGGGATTCAACTCAGGGCCTGGGTACTGTCTCTAAGCTTTTGTGCTCATGTTGGTGCTCTATCACTGGAGCCACAGCTTCACTTTTGCCTTTTTTGTAGTTAATTTATGATAGGAGTCTCATGAGCTTTCCTGCCCAGGCTGGTTTCTAACCAAGATCCTCACATCTCAGCCTCCTGAGTAGATAGGATTATTGGTGTGAGCTACTGGTACCCCAAAGTAACTAATTTTATAGGACTAGCTTCAGAGGAAAATCTTCCTTTAATAATATATAGACCACTCTGTACATCACCTCTGTAATAACAATAAAGTAACAATTCAAAAAATGTCTAGATGGATCATTCTGGTTACAAAGCCATGTATCTCGTTTATGCTTCTCAGCAGATGGGAAGGAAAAATGGTGAGCAGGATTTGGTTTGTGTTGTTTCCTAACACCTAATTTTTTATTTTTTATTTTTTGCCAGTCCTGGGGCTTGGACTCGGCCTGAGCACTGTCCTTGGCTTCTTTTTGCTCAAGGCTAGCACTCTGCCACTTGAGCCACAGTGCCACTTCTGGCTTTTTCTGTTTATGTGGTGCTGAGGAATCAAAACCAGGGTGTCATGCATGTAAGACAAGTACTCTACCACTAAGCCACACTCCATGCCACATCTGAATTTTTGTATGTCAGTGTTGTCACCTTTGCAGAGAATTTGTTTGGATATTTGTTTTGGTCACTTACTTTTCGAGATCCAGATACTTTCATTTCATACACATCAATGGTATAATTTGTCCTACGTCCATAAGTGTCAAACTGGATGTTTCCAGTCATTCCTTGTACTTGTACCTGATATAAAGGAAAAAAATATAAAAATTTTAGAATAGCACTACAATATTGCCTTATAGGGCTCGAGAATGGTGGTCCACTGTCTCATAATGAAATGTTAGAGATTTTTTTCCTTTTCTTTTCTAAATAGTTTGGGCCAGGCTGGAACATTCAATACTCTTGTGTCCATCCTCAAAGTGCCTAAAGTGCTGACATTGAACTCTATACAGCACATCAAATCTTTACAGAGAAATATACTCCTTACTTTATGTAACTATAACTCCTCTGTACATCACATTTACAATACAACAACATCAAATTGAAAAAACAAAAATTTTCTCTGCAGTATTTTCTTTATATGCATTTTTTAATTATGCTTTGAGTGTGTATGAGAAGCATTTACTTTGATGATGCAGTAAGAGTTCTATCACCACTTTAGAAAGACCCTAGAATTTGTATTAGTCGTGTTTTAAGAATACTCTTCAGAATGAATTAGGTTAATGCATTTTTCTAAATTATTAGTTCCATGGTGACCATGTTTGTATTTTATCTTTGTGTCCCCAATATCTGAACACTATCTGGCTTCTGTAACATGAGCTCTGGAGCTTCTGGATACATATCTTACTTTTATCACTTACTAACTGGATGACTTTGAACATATTCCCTAGTACTATTTTTTCCCCTCAATGTCCTAGTCTACAAATGGGAAATCCACCTGTCTCTCAAAGTTGTTGGGAGATCGAGTTACATTTATGTAATGTTTTGAAAGTATCTGGTATGTATTGTTATTAACTGAAGTGAATTGTTACTGGGAAAAGTTCCACAATTACTACTTTATTACAATGATAAGAATGGCTGTTACCTCTTATTTAACCTATTCCTAGGTACAGACAAGTAGCAGAAAGCTAATGCCTAGAGGAATGGTTGAAAGACTGATGACATTTTTGACTGTAAAGCGTCAGCAATATAGAGCACTAGGCAAAATAGAAGGACTGACATTCTGAACACCTACTTGGGATGCCAAATGCAGATTTCATGTAGGCCAGAGTCTGGGCCTATTTCTGCTGAGTGGAGGCATTTTCCTACCTGTTTTATAGTTCATGGACACTGGATGAACAGCCCTCTGTAGATGGAAGTCATTATTGTTAACCACTTACATTACTCATTTTGTATATAAGGGTCAAAGAATTTGCTTCAAACTAAAAGAAAATGTCTTGCTATCTCAGGATAAAATGATGGAATACATTTTGCCTCACTTATAGAAAATGACAAGCTGTCAAATAAGTCAGAGGTAGTAACAGGTTTGTGCTGAGGAAGTAAAAAATAATGCCAAATATTAGGAAGCATTTTTAAAGGGGAGGAGGCTTGCTCACTACCAGTAGGAAACTGTGAAATTCCTGTTGAAGAAGTATTCTAATGTGACTAACTAGAAGCAAGATGATAAACATCTGACCCAAGAAACCGAAGCACTATTGCCAGTCTGAGCCTGTGAAAAATGTGAAACTGTACTTCTTAGTTAAAGAAAAGGACCTTTGATGAGACAGAAATTACATAACGCAGTAAGATAGAGCTAATGCATATATATATATATATATATTCCATTTTGAGTATAAAATTCCAGAATTACGCAGAGCAGAGATAATAGAATAGGAAATTTTTCATTATTGAAAATACAAAGGGCTTCAATTCTCATTGAGACTTTTTTTTTGAGACAGGAGGAATGGAGATATGGTGGAGGGAGTAAATATGTTCAAAGTGCAATGTGTGAATGTATATAAATATCACAATAAACCCTTTCACAATACAAATGTATGCTAATTCAAAACTAAAATGAAAAACAATCATATATTTCTTAAGACTCAACTTATCTAAACATTGTTCATGAACCAGAGAATCAAGATATGTCCAATCAAGATATGCCAGACCCCATGATTCAAACATTTGGTGAGCAGGAGTAGAATTTGAGTATGAGTCAAAGAGAAATATATTTTTTAAGGCTATATTGTGGTATTGAACATCAGTGACAGTTTCCCACATTCCGTCTGGGAGCCCTTCTTTAATTCATAGTCCTTTGTAAGACTTTACCACAAGATTTTAATCATCTATGGATTTCTAACTCCCCTACTAGATTTAGAGCATCTTACAATGAGAGATATCCTGTTTCTGTATTGTTTTATAGATTTTTTTTCCAGAGCTGAGGACTGAACTTGGGGCCTTGCGCTCCCCAGGCAGGCGCTCTTCCACTGAGCTAAGTCCCCAGCACTTCCATTTCTGTATTCTAAACAACTGATCCAGTGGCTGGGATAGACCAGGCACTCAATATATCTGTACGCAATTAATTCTCAATATCTTAGAATCTGTGGCAGGTATCTCAATAAACCATACTAAAGCTAATCTTTACAGCACTTGCAGATTGTCAGGAGGAATAATTATCTAATTTGAAAGTGTAATATATTTTAAAGCACTTGTTTATGTATTAGCAACTTAAATGTGAGGTTCTCTTATTCCATACTTGTATACAAATACAAAGCCTGATATATACTTTGCAAAGTCTCCATAAATAGTTGCTAAATGAATGATGTGATTATATATTCATTAACAGACTACTTAGGAGTCTTGATCAGGAAATGTTTTGATGGCCAGTTTTCTTTTTCAAAGAAAATAATTTATTGAGAAACAACTGCATGCTAGTCATAATGAGGAATACTTTTACATCATTCAATTTCATCTTTAACTCATAAAAAGGATTTCTTCTAATGTAGTAAAACATTTAGTATTTTAGATAAGCCTCACACAGAGTCCTTGTGAATAGTGCACTTTTATTGAGGCACCGTCTGCTTTTAGAAAAGGCTAATGCTTTCCAGACTCTCTGGAGTAATAGAAAGAGGTTAGCCTGTAGAAAGAGGTCAAGGATCCTCTGGCTGAGTGTTTGATCATCAAGACCTAGTGAGCAAGGTTACTTTCATGGCTTATAGCTTGAGCTTTCTCAGTGAATTAGCCATGCTGTAACATTCCTGTGTAATAGTATGATTGAGCTCATAAAAAAATTAGAAGTATAATTTTGTTGTGATTATTAAAGTGTTGTACAGAGGGGTTGTTACCATTTCCTAAGTCAGATAAGAGTACATTTCTCTTTTTGGATAATGTCACCTCTTCCTTTGCTTTTCCCCAGTTTCCCTCTCCTATCCCTGGCCACAAGTTGATCTATTCTTGTAGTCAGATTAATTTCTGATTGTTCATTCTAGTAGCCAACTTTCTATTTGGGGTAATAGTTGTTTGTGTCATGAATGGGAAGTCAATTGTTAGCTTTTTCCCCTAGAGATTTTGTTGATGAAACTCCTTTTGATTCATTCTGAGTGAGTTTTATATTTCACTCATACATACAGATCTTGTAACTTCTATGAAGGTTGAATCTAATTAACTGCTCTTCAAAATCCTACAGTGCTACCTCCGTAAAACTACACTTAAGGCATTTGTTAGGGAACTGACATAATGACATAAAAATATGCATGATGGGAGAATGAGTCATATATCTTTCTTGAGGAGAGAGAGACACACACAGGGGCTACTAACCCCTTTTGATTGAATGCTTTCATCTTTAAGGCAAATTTAAGGTAGCAGTAAGAGAGGCAACTCTACAAAATGATGTATGTTATGAGGCTGTTATAAATTCTTTATTGCTGAGTTGTGCATAACATTATTTTATTGTTGCCTATCTCTTTATTCATTTGGATGTCCCAAACATCAGGATAATTAGGGAGAAATAGGAAATTCTTCTACACTTTTTGCTGCTGGTAGGGCTTGAACTCTGGGCCTGGGCCCAGTACTGGAGCTTGAAGTAGGGTTCAGTGCTGGCCCTGATCTCCATTTGCTGAAGGCTAGCACTCTACCATTTGAGCCACAGCACCACTTCTGGTTTTCTGATGTTTAACTGGAGGTAAGAGTCTCATGGACTTTTCTGCCTGGGCTGAACCATAATCCTCAGATCTCAGTCTCCTGAGTAGTTAGGTTTACAGGCGTGAGCCACCAGTTCCCGGCTAGAAATTCTTGTACTTTTGAAGGTTTGTTTTGAATGTATGCAGTCACAAGTGAAAGGCATAAAGGTGAGATATTCAGAAAAAGCTTTTGCTTGACTTGCTGCAATGGGTGGGTGATACTGCCCCCTACTGTAAATAATGAAATCTGTCTAAGGACACTTTGGAAGCCATGAATGATCTCCCGCCCAATAAATACTAAAAACAGTCAAATAGGGTCTTACCATTTTCAGAGCTCTCTCAATATCAATTCCTTGACTCCAGGGCACAGCAGGATTTGCTAAGCAGTCTCCAGCACTACCTCTTCGGGACACATCTACTCTCTGCCTCCTCAGGTAGCGGAAGGCTTCTGCTATCACCAGTATTGCATCGTGAGTCAATGCAGATGTATACTAAAATGGATGCATGGCAAACAAGATATTATGACAAATGACATACTTAAAACCTGCCTTGGTTCCTCATAATTTTCATCCATTTCTTATCTTTTCTCAACCAAAGCTGTCATCCTAATTACTTAAGTCAAGTGATCTCTATGGGTGAACCTGACTTTGATTCATTCTAGAAGGATGCCTCTTACCTCATGTGCATGTGTTCAGATTATTAAGATCGAATGGCTCAAGAGACTCTGTCTCTTGCTCTCAATACTGTTTCATATTGAGTGAGTGACTATTAAGAGGCTGGGTCTTTTGTAGGGAAAGAAATGTGTGGGATGTTGAAGGATGACATGTATAGATTGGAGAGGAAACAGCATATCCTAAAGCAACACTGAGTTATTGCTGTTTGTAATAGAAAATTCAGATCTGCTGTTTACTTAGGGGAAAATGGAAATAGCTAAGTTAGACAGCTTGAAATTAATTTGGAGGGAAACATTAATCATTTCTGTCTGGACCTTGTTTTTAGCAAGCTAGGACCTCTGGCCAGCAATAAATCAGTTTTTGTTTCCTGGGGGGGTAGCAAAAACCAAAGTTAGTTTTCAATTGTAGAAAATTACAATTGTTATTGAGTTTTAAATCTGATAACGTTGACAATTTGTAGGCAACATTTCATGATGCTACTTCTTTCAGGCAAAAATACTTACTTTTCTGTTCCTTGGATATATTGTTATGCTCTATTAGAGATAAGGCCAGTGACTTAATACAAGAGATTTGATTTTCTGCAATTTGAAATGTGGATGTTTTTCATTAAATTAATCAACAACATATGATGAAAAAAACTGACCTCTATTTTGCAGAGATGACAAATTTTGGTAGAATTTACAATCCCTCTGACATCTTTTAAAATATCCTAGGAGGAGTTCTTATATCGAGCATATCCAAGTACAAATTGGGAGTGAATACATTGTCTCTACAATTCTCGATTTAGTCTTCTCATGTTACTTTTCTCTCAGAAGCAAATCATCAATGATGACTACAGCAGCAAGCTTTCATGAAAAAAACCTTTGTTTCTGCTCATCTCAACACTACTTAGGCTCACATAGGTGGTTTTTTTTCTATCCAACTGTTAGTAGTTTTAATGTAGTCTTTTTCAAGCCATGCCAAGTGAGCTATTTAATTTTCTACCTCAGTTTCTACTTAACCAGGTATAAGAATATCCATTTCCTAAACAAACAAAAGGCTTAAAAGGAAATTTTTATAAAATATAGGAACAAATTGCATACCAGGATAGGAAATAATGAGCATCATTTTTAATGTGGATGTTTTTTCTAATAAATTCAGTGCAAGATCCTGTAACAATTAATTCTAAACAAAAGTAATGTGAAAGTTGTAACTATCTGTTTAACGACTCCATTTTCTTAAGTGTTTTGAAGGCTTTTACTTATAAACCATCACATTTCTTCTTAGCAGGTTCTAAAACTTTATAATACAAACATCAGTTACTACCAATGGAGATTATCTTCCTTCTATTTTCTACAATATACACAGTATGAACATATACTCTGAAGTATCCTTTTTATACTTTTTAACTTTATGCATTTTCTTGTACCTAACATAGTGCCTGGCACAATAGGTACTACCTAGCATGTTGAATAAATGAATTTACCCCTAATCTATCACCTATGAATAGTAAGTCAGGGATTAGGAAGTTCTATGAAAATCTAAATTTGTGTAAGTTCACCTAACTGTATTAGGAAGAGAAATATAACTTTAATATGCTAAAATTAATTAGTTATACAGGATTTCTCATTGGAATTGTGGCCATATGTGCTGAATCCATTTAGGATACCTGATCTGAATATGAGGCAGCATGTTTTACAATGGAACTGTATTATGAAAATCTGGCAAGTATAATCACTACAACCACCGGGTACCACTTAATGGCTAAGTTATTTAACAGAATGAAAAACATGTTTAACTCAAAACTTTTCTAAAACATACCAGTTGTATAGAGTAAGGTCTTAATTGTGCCAGGTTCTGATGTAACCCATTTAGGGTAGACCTGCATATGTGCTACAGTATGCATTTGTTCTCTTGTGTTGTTTCCCTACTGTTCTTCCCTTCCCTTTCTTTTTCCTTTTCCTTTTGTTTTCACTAGGGAAGGGTCTTGAATCTAAATGGTCTCTTAGTTTATATCACAACCATACTACATACATTTACTGTAATAGGAAAGAAGAATGTACAGTCAAATTTGTACTTAAATCAATGCACTGAGGGAATGAGTTACTTTAAAAATACATTTGAAGGATCCTTTGTGTAACATGAATAATTTCCCCCTAATTTATTTGCTTTAATTCCTGAGTTTTAAATAATAGGATTTCTAGCCACAGGGGAACACATGTGAAAAATATATACTCTGAGCATGACTTTTCTGCTTTTAATATTCTTATCTTGATTTTGTGAAAATGAGCAGCTTTGTTAATCTAATTAATTTTAAAGAAAAATTTAAAAGCAAGAAAATATTTCTGTTGCATACGCACACACACATACACACACATACATATGAAACACACCTAATTCACTTGGGTGTTCTGAGATTCATGGATCTTATTAACACAAAGCAATCACATAAATAATGTAAAATCTAATTTTCTGTTTCAGACTATCAATCTTCCTTACCTATTCCCACTGCTTTCATCATTTGTCTGACTTAGGTTCTTGTAAAGTAAATTATTGTGAGCATATTACAAATGAAATTCATTAAAAAATTAAAGTAACAGTCAAAAATACTAAATTTTTTAAAGATTACATTCTCTATAGATTCTTTACTTCGGAGTTTAGTTTTCAAATTTCAAATTTTCTTTTTCAGCTCTTCAAATCACTTCTGCAGAAAGACTACTTGATCACAAGATGGCCCTAAGTATATAAGGGCTATATGTAAATTCTTTGCAAACCTGGCCTTAGGTTTCTATATACCATGGGCCATTACCTTTAGTGGTGCATTTTTGGCTTCAGGAAATTCTCTTTCATCCAGCCTCACCCAACGCTGTATGAACTGCTGGACCATAGGGTTTTCGTTGTTGACAATCTGGAAACCTGTAATATTGGCTCCACCATGCATGACTCTTTCCAGCAAAATGTCAGTAAAACCCTAGAAAGATAATGAAAGGGAATCATGATTGTAGGAGACCATGTGTTCCTACTTACACTATCAATTTGAGTACTAAGGATGAAAAGAAAATTTTCTTCCTGAGAATTACTTACTTGCAATAAAGAAGCTCTTGGATATTCAACTGGTTCTTAGAGTACCATGTCTGAAACTATAGGTAGGATAAAATACACATCCTTCCATTTTAGCATCTTTTATTTATTGTAGCTGCTACACAGACAAACATAGGTGCCAACTTCAAGCAAATATTTTGTTTCATTTACCTGTATTTTCAGTCTTTCTTCTCTGAGTAAAAATATAATACTTCGTGTAATTGGAAAATGTTGAACAAGTTTGATCCTAATGAGATCTATAAAAATCTTTTCTTTAGCTTAACATGCCAAACACAACAGATTGCTTCAGAGTCTAGTGATGAGTGCTTCAGACATTTTGTAATTCATAGAAATACTAATGAGTGAAAGTGACAGCTTGGTTGTATATGATCATGCAAACTCTAGTGTATGTATAACATGTGTCCACCAATGAGTCTTGACATCTGCATAGCATCTACCATTTGTTTTTTACGTTGCTCTTATTATCATTGGTTAACACCTCCTGAAGTAGTCTCTTCAGGGTTGGTAACTAAGACATTTCCTTCTGGGCACCACCAGTTCCAATGGATCTTAATTTCTTAGCTACCACACCCCCAAATTGCTATTACTTCTATTGGATGCCTATCTTTGGCTCACTGTTGTTAATACGTTAGACTCATTAATGCACTGAGGCTAGATTTCTACCCATTAAAAAGTGAGGAGAGTCTTTTCTTCTTCAGATTACCCTCAACATTTTTTAAAATTTAATTTTATTGTCAAAGTGATGTATAGAGGGGTTACAGTTACATATGTAAGGCAGTGAGTAATTTTCTTGTGAAACTTTAAAGTGAGAATATTTAAATATATAGAAGCTTTGAAAGAAGAGTATAGTGAGCACCCATATAGTTACTCTTCAGAGTTAAATGTTAATATTTTCCTAAATGTCCATTCATCTGTTTCATTTTTAGGATGTGCTTCAAAATAAGTTGCAATATTAGGATACTTTACCCTGTAAGAATTCAGCATGTAGGTCACTAACTAGAGTTCAATGTTTGTGTATAGTTATTTTCTCTTTCAGTTGCTTTATGGGGTAAAATTTCCATCCGATTAAATGTATAAATTTTAACTGTACCACTCAATGGGTTTTAGATTCCCTATCAATGATTGAAATTCCTATCAATTGTTCATTTTTGGAATTCCAGAAACATTTGCTTGAAGTATAATAATCATATGGAAGTATGTGCTTACCTTCAATATATTTCTTGAGGAATCTTCACAAACTCAATACAAGTTTAGACACAGTATTCAGAAATCTCCCTGGTATAACTCCCCAGTCACTGCCTGAACCCTGAATCTTTAATTTTACATTTCTATAACATGAATCACAAGACAACCTTAAGAAATATATTTTTGTGAAACAGCTTTCCCAGTTGTTATTTACAGCCCCCTTTCCCTCATCTTTTCATATGTGGAATAGGAGGCCAAGGAAATTGGACAGGAAGCCAAATCATTTGATTTGCATCACCGAGAATCATTCCTCCTTCTTGATAACCACAAAGTGTTTTATGAATTAATTCTAAATCACTATGACAATATTCTTCCAGATGCCTCCTTCATGAAAGTAGGACTCAGTGTTTTTTTCCATTTGTTTTGTTATTCCTTGCACTAAAAGCAGCAGAGAGACTAGCTTATATGCAAAGTCTAGTGGCTATTACTATTAGAGCTCCAGCATATTCCTTAACTCCTTATTTCCCAAACATAAGTACAAATAAAAAACAGAGGACAAAACGTAAGTGAATAGCTTTAATTCAGTTACTGCCAAACCATATTTGACTGGAACAAATAGCACATGAGAAAACTGACTATCTTCCTGCTGTTGTGGTCAAAGTTTAGCTTGTATTGTAAAAGCCTGGATTGGAGAATCAGAACTCCCTTCCTTGGAAAGAAGTGCTTTGAAAACCTTCCCATTTCCAAGTGTAAATGACTATAGCTACACTAGAAAGCATACTAAAATAAGCAGAATTAAAGTGCATGGAGGGAGAAAGGACCCCAGAAGTCTGACTTTTTCCTTAAGGCCTAGGAGTCAGAGTTGCTCTCTATCCTTCTGGCCATTCCCAAGAATCTTCACCCTGTCACAGAGACCCACACATATTCTCTCTCAGAAGTTTTCCTTCTTCAGTAAACATATTGTAATTTGAAAATGCTTTTATAGCTCTACTGTGTACTCATTAACAATATTTCAACCATAGCACAGAGGACCTACAAGTTTCTTAGTCAACTCAAGTTTTATGACAAATATAGCTGGGAATGAGTTATGGTACACATTAGGCTATAATTAGCACGAATGTTCCTGATGATCGTGTATTATGCAAATCAGGCCAGGGAAGATCACTTCAACCTTTCTTCTTACTGACAAGAACTCTGTATCACTAGTTTGTACTGAGTCCCTTGAAGTCTTATTAGGGAACACTTGCAGAAAGCACTAACACAGCCCCATTGTACAAAGTAAAGAGAGCAGAAGTAGGAAAGAACAAGGAGAAGAAGAAGGAAAAACAAATGAGTCCACAGACGCTTAAGGAGTTAAAGGAGAGCTCCTGTTGCTAAATGGCGAGAGTTGATTGGTTCCCAATCCTAATTCTCTACCTACCCATTGGTGCACAATTTGCTTGCTTAAAATCTCTTGTCAGATTCCATGACTTGAGTATCATTCTAGTGCTCACATTTAGGTATAGGAACCCACAGTGCTCATGGTTTAGATAATCAACAGCACATTTTCTCCAAGCCCTCCAAAGTGGCAGGAAGATAGAAATAAGAAGAAAAAGTTGGCAAAGGTTTCCGCATTGGAAACATAACTCATGTTATAGTTCTTCCTTAGAATGGTGAACCAAAGTACTTAAAGTGGTCACATTAATTGTAAGTCTTCTAGAAGACCTCAAAAGACACTAACATTCAAGAAATGATCACTAAACATATGGTCAGCAGAAAGGGAGGGTAAAAAGGTATAGATCATCAGAGAGGAGGTAGATAAGGAGAATGATGTTGTTGGCTCCTGCTCTGACTCCTACATGGATTCCAGTTTTGAAAATATGTTTATTACCATTTCTCAACTAAGTTCTTAGAGTCTATTATAATGTACAACCATAGAAGGTAAAGTTGTTTGTTGAGGTCCAAGACCACTCACAGATCAATGAAATTATTAACATAATAATGCTAACCGGTAGAAGATACACAATAGGTAGGAAATAAGGAATGGCAGAGAGTAGAATGAATGAAGAGCACAAGAGATATGTAGAAACTAAAAATCAGGAAATGCTAAGCTCCTGTCCTCATCTGCTATTCTAAACTTAAGATATTATTTGTTTGCATAATTTGTTGTTAAACTTTAGGCATTGGGCTGGACACAATCTTTATGGTATTGATATTGAGGCTTTGTATCTCTGATACCCGTATAAAGACACTAAAAGAGAACAGAGATCACAAAACTCACAGAATATATAAAAAGGAAAGTAAAATGCTGAATAGGATGATGGAAGTTAGGAGAAATATTCTGATTTGGTGAGAATATTTCTGGCCAATGGTTCTTTATATCCACCCATCTGATTACCTTAAGACATTTCACTTGCCTATAATTCTTTGATTTTCTTTTTTCAGTCATGGGGCTTGAACTCAGGGCCTGAGCACTGTCACTGAGCAGTTTTGCTCAAGGGTATTGCTCTACCACTTTGAGCCACAGCTCTACTTCCAGTTTTCTGGTGCTCATTTTGAGGTAAGAGTCTCATGGACTTTCCTGCCCTGTCTTAAAAAAAACTTAATTTATGTATTGTCAAAATGATGTACAAAGGGGTTACAGTTTCATAAGTAAGGCAGTTAGTACATTTCTTATCAAACTTGTTACTTCCTGCCTCATTTTTCTCCCTCCTTCTCCTTCTTGCCCTGTCTTTGAACCTCTACCCCGTGATTTCAGCCTCCTGAGTAGTTAGGATTACAGGTGTGAGTCACTGGAGCCCAGCTTGTCTATAATTCTTTACAGAATTCACTTCTTGATCGGCTGTACACAGACCTTGAGTGGAAATATTGATGAGTGCTTCTAAAAGGCTATTTACAGGCATTAACACAATAGAAGTGATCTTTAAAAACCTGGATGAAAAAGGCAGAAAATAAAAGATGACAGTTAGAGAAATTAAGTATTAGGATATAATTTCTGGCTGGGGGAAGATATCGACTGACATTCACCTATTATCCCACTATTTTAAGGCATTTAACTTGTCTAACAACTCTTACCAGATTCTCCATTTTTTTCTGGTACTTAGGTTTTGTGGTACTGAGAATTTCTACTACTTAAGCATGCTTCCAGCCCCCTTTATAAGTTATTTTTCAAATAGAGTCTTGAGTTTTTGCCCAGAATAGGCAGGCATGTGATTCTCTTATTTATGCTCTCCTTCCCCCAACCTGCCCCCTGAGTAACAGGTATGTGTACCACATCATGCTTATTGGTAGAGATGGGATCTCACTAACTATTCTCCTGGGTTGGCTTCAAACCATGATTCTCCTGATCTCTGCTTCCTAAGTAGCTAGAATTATAGGCATGAGCCACCATGTCCAGCATCAGATTTCCCCTTTAAGAGTTGGCCAATAAACATATGAAACTGTAACCTATCTGTACATCAGTTTTATAATAAAAACTTAAAAAAAAAGAGTTGGCCAATACAATGGACAAAGGCCTCATATCTAAAATATATGCAGAACTAAAAAAATTAAGTTCCTCCAAAACAAAACCTCAAAGAACTAACAGCCCCCCCAACAAGTGGGCTAAAGACTTAAAAAGAGGCTTCTCTGAAGAGGAAATGAGAATGGCCAAGAGACACATGAAAAAGTGCTCTACATCACTGGCCGTAAAAGAAATGCAAATCAAAACAACATCGAGAGTCCACTTCACCCCAGTAAGAATGTCTATGACCCAGCAGCCCCACTCTTGGGCATCTACCCAAAAGACTACAAGCAAGACCACACTAAAGCTACCAGCACAACAATGTTCATCGCAGCACAATTTGTCATTGCCAAAATATGGAACCACCCAGATGTCCCTCAGTAGACGAATGGATCAGGAAAATGTGGTACATATACACAATGGAATTTTTAGTCCATTATCAGAAAGAATGACATTGCCCCATTTGTAAGGAAATGGAAGGACTTGGAAAAAAATATACTAAGTGAAGTGACCCAGACCCAAAGAAACAGGGACTCTATGGTTTCCCTCATAGGGAATAATTAGCACAAGTTTACAGCAGAGGATCACAAGAGCCTAATAGCTATGTCCTTATGAACACATAAGATGATGCTAAGTGAAATGAACTCCATGTTAGGGAAACGAGTGTTATATCACGGTTGTAATTACTTTCAACATGCCATGTGAAACCGTAGTTTTTTTGTTGTTGTTGTTGATGATCCTCTTGTATCCCCTTCCTGTGGTTGTTCCTGTGCTATCACTTTATCTGAGTACCCTGGATACTGTATATACTGGTATTAGAATTAGGGAAGGGAAAGACAATATCAAGATTGAGAGATAAAGGATAAAAAGACAAATGACTCCAAAAGCAACACTTACGAAACTATTTGGTGTAAACCAACTGAACATCTCATGGGAGGAGAGGGGCAAAATGAAGGAGGAGGTAACAAATTGTACAAGAAATGTACCCACTGCCTTATGTATGAAACTGTAACCCCTCTGTACATCACTTTGACAATAAATAAGTAATTATTAAAAAAAGAAAAGAAAAAGAAAGAGCTGGCCAGATAAGGGCTTCAATAGAAAACACTGACTGAGTTTTTGAAAAGTCCTACAGATACACTAGTGCAACAAACATAAGCATAAAACATTTTGGTCAATCAAGGGGAAAACAAGGTTAGTGCTAGAATGATAGAAACTAGGACAGAGGTGTTGAAAGGCAGGAGTCAGCTGGCTCCTGGACTACTTTCTACCCAAATTCAATTTTTTTTAGTGTATGTAAGGTTTCCCTATTCACATTGCCACTTTTTATTGTGAGAAATTATAGTGTCTGAGGATGGAAAATAGGCCTAATTTTTTCCCACAGGCTTAGCAAAGACATTGACAGGGAAGAGGTAACCTAGAAACATTTAGTGAGCCTCAAAACATACATTCCGATGGAGTAAAAGTGAGATGGAGAACTACACAAGATCCGAAGCATAAAGAAAATGAAACACAAAAGAGATTTGGAAGAAATAATGAAGTTAATAGAGAAGGGATGGCTGATGGGCTAGAGTTGACTGGCTCCCAGTTCACCAGTTTCCCTCCTAACATTGTACAAAGGATGTTTTTTTTTTGTCACAGTTCTAGTTTCTATTTTCATATGTATATGTACAATTTACACTGACAACAGATGATTATTTGGAAAATATTAGTAAACACGATAACATAAAAGAGCTTCCCTCATAGTAGTTTGTAAATACCTTTTAATTTATATAAAGTACATTTTCTAATACATTTAAAATACCATTTTATTTTGGTCAAATATTTCTAGATTTGTTGGTTGATATGCACATAGAATGTACAAGATATAAGAGAGTCAGACTTGATTACTTGGAAAAGTTCAGCAAAGAAAATGATGCAGCAGGACTGAGTAACAAATTCATATCTACAATGTAGTAGGCTTACAGTGTTAGCTGACTATTTCTTTTTCCAGGAAGGGCAGGAGGTGGCTGGCTCTTCATCCTGCTTTACCTCCTATGAATCCCAACCTAAGCCTCTATAAAGACAATAATGCAGTATAACTCTCCACTGAACACCTAGCAGATCAAAGGAAATGTAAAAGGGTAAGGTCTGTGACAGTAGGTATATCTAAGAGTAGGTTTTGTCTGACTCATGGTCCCTATTAATGTACAATCTCATATTTAAGGCATTTCCCTTATTTGTAACTTTTACTACATTTGTCTTTTTATATTTACTTATTTATTTTAATTAGGTTTTTTACTATCTTTACATAATTGTACAAAGTGGTTTTAATTTCAGAAGTCAGGTTATGAGTGCCGTGCATCTTAATCAGTGTCACACCTCCTATCTTTCAGGTTTGTCTTTTTGAGTCGACAATATACCTATCTCAAGTTTGAATATAAATGCGAAATATTTCTAAAGCCTCTACACAAAAACCTAGCATAGCATACATGGCCACCAAACAGCTAAAATAGGCACACAGATAAAGTATATATAAGGTTGAAGAAAAAGTGGAAAAAGGGAGTTGCATACCTGTTAGTGTACCTTCCATTTCTACTTCTTTACCATGTAGTGACTGGAGATGTAGCTAAATGGCAGAATGTTTGCCTCTACCCACATGGCTCTAGTTTCTGTTCTCAACACCACAAAACTATGTTTTGTTTTGTTTTCCTGAAAATTATTATGGTACATCAATTGTTCAAAATAATGTATTTAATTATATTTTCATATAGATACACAATGTACTCTCTCTCTCTTCCTCCTCCTTATCTTACTCCTCTTCCTTCTCTTTTTTAAAAAGTAATATTGAAGTTTGCTACCTAAGGTCTTCAATTTCATTTTGATCCATTGTTTCTCTATCATCTACAAAACTACCATAAGCAAAATGACTGTCCAGTCTGAATGTCTAGTAGGACAAGGCCATAACTATTATATATACACCTCTGGCTATGGTTAGTTTCCTAGCTCCTGGACATTTTTCCTTACACATTATAAAATCTACAAGTGAGATTAACCACACTTTCCCCCAGAAATTTAAATGTCTGGCTTCCCTAAGCATTTGTAATGTTGTCCCATATAGATTTTTATTACCCAAAAGCCAATAAGTAGAAGTGAAAAGGGGGAAGAGTAAGGGTAAGATAATAGAGAAAGATATTTCAGGAGGCAACTTCAGACTGAATTGTGGTTATTTCTTCTTCCTTGTTGGTTTCCCAGTTCCTTCTTTCCAAGGATCACCAGCAGTTGGTGATGGCTATACAAAATGTGGGAGAACTCAGAGTTCTTGGCTTCTCAAAACTTCTGTAAAAATCTAATGAAGCAGAGTTATGCTTTATATACCAAACCTAAGAGATAAAAGTGAAAAGAGATGATGGGAAAAGGCATACATACAGTCTATCAGTTCTTGTATTATTCTCCATGGCCATCTCAGCCTCTACCACTGCAGCTGCCTTAGTCTTAGTTTACACTGTTTTATCTTCATTCTTTCTGCCTAACAGAAACACTCAGGAGTAGGGCATAACTTACCTACCTAATCAGATCTATATTTTCCTATAAGACCTTCTCATGTCAGACATACTCCAACTAAGGCCACTCAGGCTTTCACTATCTCTTATGTTCTGCTGCCTCGGTCTTGTCTACATTATTCCTTCTTTAGCTATGCCATTCTCAAACCTTGGTATCTTTGTCTTGTCTCTTCATCTAGAAAGTGCCTTACTTCATTACCAGACATTTCTACTGAAATTTCATTTTTTAAGAACCCCTTTCTTAGAAGGTGATCGTTAGGAAATGATCATTAGTGAAATATAGTGCACCTGTGAATGACAGTAGCAAAATGAAATTACTGAAAGCTCTTCACATAGACCTGGGGAGGGGGGGTCAATCCACAGTGTGCCTGCCAGTGCTCAAGAGCACCATCTGAAACTTTGTATCTTGATGAACAACTCCATAATCCTTCCCCTCTGCCTCTTGTGACTATAATTCTTCTTTTTTTATTGTAAAGGCAATATACCAACAGTGACTATAATTCTACTTACTAAGAGTTCAGTTTAAAAAATATTCTTCTTAGAAAACCATTCAATATTCATCTTTTTGTGTCTTGGCCATCAATTCTCCTCTGTCTGTTTCTTAAGTAGGTGCAATTGCACTAGGCTTGTACCACCATGCCCAGTTTAATATAAATGTGTTTTTGACTTTGTGTGTTTTATTTTAGGAGGGGTTTGAGGAGATATAATTCCATTGTAAGTCAAGGAGCATCTGTAGATCCAGAAGTAGGACTACTGGGCCTTATGATAGTTCTACTTTTAGGATTTTTGGGAAAATGCCAAGTTATTTTAAACAATGGCTGCACTAATTTACATTCCCACCATTAATGTGCAAAAGTTGTTATTTTTCTGCATCTTTACCAATGCTTAAAATTAGTAAAGTAATAATTAAGATATATTAAATTTGTCTCTTTGTCCTTGACTAAAATTTATGCTATTTTATTTTTTTTCCAATGATTCTATGAGCCATGTACATCCTTTTTATTTGTCAGTCATGGGGCTTGGGGCCTAGGCACTGTCAATGAGCTCTTTTGCTCAAAGTTAGCAGTCTACTACTTTGAGCCACAGTACCACTTAAGGTTTTCTGATGGTTAATTGACAATTAGAGTCTCATGGACTTTCCCCCCTGGGCTGGCTTTGAACTAGGATCCTCAGATTTCAGCCTCCTGAGTAGCTAGGATTACAGGAGTGAGCCACCAGCACCCAGAAAACCCAGTACATTCTGATGACTGTACATGGACCTTTGTCTTCTCATGCTTTCTATGCAGTAAGCACGTTTTCTTAAAAGTATTTATTTATTTTTATTGTAAAGGTGATGTACAGAGGGTTTACAGTTACTTAAGTTAGGTAATGAGTATATTTCTCTTTGGACAGTGTCACCTCTTCCCCTGAGTAAGTACATTTGTGTACTCTGCAATGCAGTTGAGAAATGACTCCAAGGTCTGAAGTTCCATGTTTTGCCAAATGGAATGTCTCTTAAGTTCATTTTAACATTTCATAGTGATTTTAATTATTAGATACTACATAACTTTTATGGGGTAAATCTAACTGTATCCAATTCTAGTGTTGCTTGCATTTCACCAATACTGTTTGTCTAAAATGGATGGCTTTGTTGGCTAATTACCACAGTGGTTATGTCATTACAGTTTATGTTCAGGGGGAAGAGATTAGAGTGTATAGAAGTGGACATTGTACTGTCCATAGGGTCAGTGGAAGCTCTATGTTCTCACTTTCTTCATACTAAATGTCTATACATTTGAATATTTACTGCTGTGCACAGGGGTAAATAAATATAGCATAGTTTCTCAAAGTGATTCCTTTCAGAGGGAAACTACTCACTTGCACTTGTAAGTTCTGTTATATTTCATCAATTACATCAATTTCTAATCACATAACACCTCTTTGATTCAGTGTACTGTTGCCCACATTTGAACATAGCCTTATACAATGGACCACACCATTGTGCCTGAGCAGTTAATTCAGGGATTTGTTAGATACCCTTGGTACGTTTTCCAAGGCCATATTTCCCCACAATGATTAAACAACTGTCATCCAAATACATAGTCTTTGAGAATAAAAAACAACAACAACCCAGTCTCCAAAAGATTCAAGTAAACTTGGTTTTATTCCATGCCCTTTGCTCTACACATACTGAAATCCATTTTCTTTCTGGTATAGACAATTAACAGCTGAAGATAAATATAATCTAGTATTACTTTTTGAGCATTTACTTTTAAGATATTATTCAGCTTTGTCTTTCATATAACATTATTTGTGGGTGCATTTTGTATGTAGAGGGAAAAAAAGACGAGATATACTGGTTGATTTAATTTAAGAGTTAATCATCGATCTTGAGTGAGAAATGGGGAGTGTGGCCTGACAAAGGATCATTAAAACAATAGAATGAGGGCTGGAAAATTGCCAAGGATGACAGTTTATCTCACAAGTTGGATGAGGGGTAGCTGTTTTATATGCTATTTGAATTGTTTATCTGGGTGATGCTTCTATATAGAAATGCATAGTAATTGTGGTGACTCAAGTTACCATGTTGCTAATGAAAGACACAAGTCTTTTCCTGGAAATCAGGCCCATCCTCCAGGGAGCTTGTAATGTGCAGAGTGAAAGATTATACCATACAAATTACCACTTGATTACAGGCTGCTTGTATTGCTCACTCTTTTATTCTCTAAAGCAATCAACAAACATACTGTTAGCTGTTAGTACAATGGTGAGACACTTGGATACCACTCTCACAGCACTTCAGTGTATTACCAGTTATTTGGTTTTTCAGTATATTTAAAAATTTATTGTAAAGGTGATGAGCAAGGGGGTTACAGTTACATAAGTAAGGTAAGGAGTACATTTCTTTTTAGAAAGTTACCCACTCCCTCATTTTGTCCCTTAGCAGTTATTTGTAAGAATAAAAAATAATAATGACTTTAAACAAGTGCTACTAGTGGAGAAAATAATCACTGATATCTTTTTCATTAACAGCTTTATTGAATTGCACTTTATATACCACAAAATTCTTCCATTAGACACTGATTTTTTTCCAGTCCTGGGGCTTGAACTCAGGACCTAGGCACTGTCCCTTAGGTCTTTTGCTCAAGGCTAGCACTCCAGCACTCTACCACTTTGAGCCACAGCTCCACTTCTGTTTTTTTGTGGTTAATTGGAGATAAAAGTCTTGTGGACTTTCCTGTCTGGACTGGCTTTTAACTGCAGCCCTCAAATTTCAGCTTTCTGATTAGGATTACAGAACCAGTTCCTGGCTAGGATGTTATGTTTTAAGTCACCTTTTCTACACAGACTTCTCTGACCACAAAAATTCCTGTAAAGACCTTTAGAGCAGCACTACCCAAAGTATGTACAGACTGGATAGTTTGTTGTTTGTTGCCAGTCTGAGATGATACAAAGAAAAGAAAAGAGTAATTCTGTATTAACCTTCTCTGCAGTTTGACATGGTAATATTATAATAGTTGAATGTAATAATGAGAAGATAGGACTCATTTTATATGTCTTATTGTGTTCATTTTTGTTAACTCATTTTTGTCAATTTTTTTGATCCATGAAGACTTGGGGGGAAACTGGTTCATCTTCACAAGTAACTTAAGATTTAGATTTTAGAGGGCATGATCTAGGAGGTTGGGAGGGAAGACAGAATTGTTTCAACTAATTTTGCTAGGACATTGGGTTGGAGGTGGTATTTCCTATTAATTTCAGACAGAATGGAGACAGGGAAAGGCATAGAGAGTGAATGAATGAGAAGGATGGGTGGGGAGTGATATGGAAAACAATGTTTCACTCTGATGGGGAGAGGGACAGTGGGTATCTGAATGTTGGCTAATTTATACTAATGCATTCTAAATGAGTAATAGGAAATTCAACTCAAGACCAATCCCCATTCCCCATTCCTTTGATATTATACCAAATTTTATCAACTTGAAGAAGAAGTTGAATCATGAGCCACCAGAGAGATTGTATAGCCAGGAGACAGGACTGGGCTCTCTGGGACTCAGGACTAGTTGGAACTTCTCCCTCTAAGCCCACTCTCATTGTCTGCAAAGCTGACCTCCAGTTTAATGAGCTCTGTGTTAACATGCCATCTGCTAAGGTGTCACTGATCCCAACACATGGATTTGCGCATGTCAATTTTTATTTAGAACATTACAATTGGGAGCACAAAGAAAGGGAAAGTAGAGAACAGAACAAGAAGACCTGGAAGGGGAAGGGAGCAGACGGGAGTAGTTGTTATTGGCAAGCAAAGCAGCATGACTCAATCCATTCAAATTTGGTTTTGTTTTAAATGAAACAGGCTTTTCTCTGTTTCAGGTACATTACGAGATATGGTAAGCTACAGAATTCACTTTTTCAAGCTTAATCTTGGCTGTCTTTTTGGATTCTACTTTATGAGTAATGCTTTTCTATTAGTAAAACGTTAGATGTCACCTAATATCCCTCCATTGCATACTAATAATGTGAATGAGGTGGCTGGAGAGGGAAAGAGAATAAAATATAGAGAGACAGAAGAGAGAGAGAGAGAGGAAGGAGGAGGAGGAAGTGGAGGAGGGTGAGGAGGAGAGAGAGGAGAGAGAGGAGGAGGGGGGTGACAAGGCTCAAATTCAGTTTCACAAAGTTGTCCTAGCCCTTTTATCTATGATCACCTCACTCAGACTGATAGTTTGTGCTTTATCCATTTACATTTGTGTTTTTGAATATGCTTTCATGTGACCTTTGTGGAGCTGGGCTTCTGTTTCACTGAGATATTTGGTAAGTACATTGGGAAGACAAGGATATCTACCAATGTTCTAACCAACCTGGATTGGAAACCTAGCTTTGCAATGGATTATCTATGAGAGTTTGGGCAAGTCAAGTATCTTTTCTGATTCCATTTCCAGATCTCGTAGAGGTTTGAGGTAGACACGAAGTTTTTCCTTACAGTAGTTCTGAGATGATCAAATGGGAAGTTTAAAGAAAATAGCTAGCACAGCAGGGCAAGTGAAGGTACAGTAATTTTCCTTCCTTTTCCTTCCCAAGCACAATGACTTGCTTGATTGCCTGCTTCTGCTGTTCTCTATTGCTGATAACTGACATTACTTTACTATGCTTCCACCTGAAGACAACTGTCCTCAATCTAGGGACCAGACTTGACCTACTGGCTAACTGGTACAGCACTGAATGAGCTCTGATTGTTTCATGTTCTCCTCTGGAAATTTCAATTGCTTAGACTTTTTGATCTTATTTTTTGGGTTAACAAATATCTGTTCTTGAACCATTTCATCCCAGATCTAGGACTGGTGGGTTTCTCAAAAGGTAAGACTTCAATTCCCAATCTCTCTCTCTCTCTCTCTCTCTCTCTCACACACACACACACACACACACACACACTCACACACACGCACACACACACGCACACGCATATGCACACATACAGACACATATCAAATAGATCTCATTTACTGTCAACTACTAGACTATTTTGATTGATTAAGCACATTCTTACCTCTGTTTATAATTTGGATAAAGGTACTCTCACTCCTCTTGACAGTTTCCTATCTGTATTGATTTTAAAGCTTCAGTTTACCTTAAGACTTTGTACTCTCAAGGATAATGTGGCTCAGTTTTTCTCCCTCAGTTGTTGCCTCATCATTAGCAGCTTCCACATCTACACTCTTGTGCTGTCCTTCCCTACCCAAAGTGGCCTTCCGAGAAGGAAGAAACACCTTGGGGTTGTTTACCAAATTTTAGTCATTAGCATAGAACTGTTATAGTTTAATTTGCTATATAGGTGAGTTATTCAAACTATAATTTGCTTAATGTCTTTTCTTTACATTGACATTTTTTTCGGGGGGGAGACTTAAATATCTGCTTTAACCTCATTACAATGAGGGATGCTATATGTAAAAATCATAGTGCCAATGGGATAGTTACCATTTACAATAAATTCTAAAGCTAATAAAAATTTAAAGAACTTTTACCATGTGTGACCTAAAATTATGTCATGCCCAAAAAGCAGATTTTTCGAAATAGTGATTTTTGTCTAACTCCATTTTATATACATAAAGAGACAAGTTCACAGAGCTTTCACTAACCATAGCCTAGTTAAATGAATTCCTAGAAACCAAACCTGTCTTCTAGCTTCTAGTCTAATGCTTTTTTTCTTTCATTACCCTACCCTTCCTCATTCCTTTGTGTCAATTCTTATTTAAATTTTTTTTTTTTTTGCGCCAGTCCTGGGCCTTGGGCTCAGGGCCTGAGCACTGTCCCTGGACTCTTCTTGCTCAAGGCTAGCACTCTGCCACCTGAGCCATAGCGCCCACAGCGCCCCCTCTGGCCGTTTTCCATATATGTGGTGCTGGGGACTCCAACTGAGAGCTTCATGTGTAGGAGGCAAGCACTCTTGCCAATAGGCCATATTCCCAGCCCCTTTGTGTCAATTCTTAATCTTAGTTTATGAGTCTGTATTATTGACATATATAACAAATTAAATAATAATATATAATATGTCTGGAAATGCAGTGTAAAGATCCTGATCTCAGGCCTTCTTGTCATAAGAGAAAGAGAGGCTATTTAAATGGCAGGCTGCATACAGGCTGGTTACTTCTGGGACTAGAGTAGAGAAAAAGCACTTTCTTAGCCCTGGAAGAGAAGACAAGAATTAATTATGGAAGAACCTGTAAGAAGTAAAGACATAAAAAAGAAGTAAAGACATCATCAACTGTTACAGAATTTTAAGAAACTTACTTGCTCTATTGGGATATCCACTGTTGGCCTGACCAGATCATCTTTCTGGTCCATGTTCCTGGTAGAATCTTTTGTTTCTTTCAAGGATTTCAAAATGTTAGAATAGTTTTCAGCTTGTTTTCCAATTTGAAATGGACATTCTGACCTGAGAAAGGATTTTGCTGAAGCATTCATGGAATATCCATCTTCTTGCTTTAAGAGTGCTTCTAGGAAAGGTCCATGTAAAAGCACATAGAACTCTTTGCCAGATAGATGGTTTATTATCAAAGGAGACACTTGAAGCTATGGTGCAAGTGATTCCAGGAAGCTTAGCTAAGCAATGTGTGTGTTCTTCAATGCACATGTGTAGAAGAAAGAAGTGGTTTATGGTGTTGTAACACCAAGACTCAGTTTTAGAGTTTGTTCCCCTGAATACATATACATCCTCAGCTTTCACCCAGCTGGCTCATATTGCAAGGCCAGATGGCTCATCTTGAAGGGAAACCTCTTCCTTTTTTGACCATTCAAATAGCTTTTAAGTAGTTGTCGTTTACTCTGCATGTGTATGTCTTTGTGGGAGGTGTTTGGGAGTATTTATATCTGCTTAAAAATCTGGAAACCATAGAAGGGATTGTCAGTTTCAGTATTATTGTCAAAGATGAGCTGTAGTTCCTGCATCTATTGTCAAAATGCAATTTGATATAAAGTACAAGGACTTATGGAAACACATGGCTGAGTTTAAATGAAAAGAAGGTCACTAGAGGAAGAGAAGAGAGGGCTGCTCAAAACATGATAAATGAGTTTTGGTTTTCACTAGTCAGACTGACATGATACTGCACATTTTCTTTCTTTATTATTATAAAGGTGCTATATAGAGGGGTTACAGTTATGCAACATTACTTTCTTTTTGAAGGGAAAAATTGTGGTTGATCTTGTAACAGCCACACACGATCAGTTTCTTCTGAATTGTGTGGTTTGGATTCAGTTTACCACTTTTTATCTCAACTTTGTACTCGCAATTCTCACATCTCTGTCTCTCTACTTCTGTCTCCTGTCTCTCCTCTGTCTGTCTTCTCTAAATTTTTGCATATGCTAGGTGAGAACTCTTCCACTGGGAATATATCTTCAACCCTTGCTTTTTTGAGACAGGGTCTCAAACTGGCCTTGAATTTTTTATGTAGCCCAGGCTATCTTCAAACTTGAAATCTTCCTGCCTTCAACTCCCAAATACTGGAATTACATGTGTGTATTACCACACCTGGTAGCTCTCTTTTTGTAGTTTTTTTCATTCTGCTGGCTTTCATTTTTGTCAGATCTTAGGACTGAAAACAGAGAAAAGGTTTTCTGAAGGATAGCCACTTGGAGCCTAGAAATCTGGCTTGGAATTTTAGAATGGGAAATCTCTGTAGATCATCTTAGGTCAACTGAGATAACCATTTGTGTACAGCTCAAATATCCCTTTCAGAAAGAAACTGATAAACCTCCAGCTTCATGTGTCTTCAGTATCTTCCTGGGTTTTCAAGTAGAAGGTATTGGTTTCCTGGGCAGCTTGCAGCCAATGACAGCAAAGTGGGGACACAGTGGCTTGCTATTTGGAGTACTATAGGTCTCATCTACCGGCAGTCCTTGCAATGAAGCTCCCAGTTGTGCTAGCCAAGGCTTTCTCAAAGCTATGCTGTGTAGTCTGAAGTTCTTCCCATCATACTTCTGTCCTCACCTCCTTCTTCAGTAGTCTGTTGTGGTATGAAGCTTTCATTGATTACTCATATGTTTCTTTTTTGGGGTCTTTCACAGGGATCACTTCCAAAATGACTTATACTTCTAATTAAGTTTTAGCATGTGCTTCCAAAGAATCACTAAACATATAGATGAAACCCCTTTTATTCCTACCTCTACATCCAGAGTAAGAAAACCAAGGTGCATACAGACGAACTAATTTACCCAAGATACCATGGCTGGTTATTGGCAAATGTAGAATGGCAACCCAAACCTTGTGACCCTAAGTTCAGTGTTCTTTCTTAAGCTTCAGTCATGTATGTACAATTTTAACCACTTTTTGGAGAAATATACAAAACCTAGATTTGGATAGATCTCTTTATTCCACACACTTAAACATTAAAAGATCATTTTGCATTTGTTAAATCTTTATTTTAGTCTTGTATGAGATGAGGTCTGTAAAATTTTGATTGACTATTTTTATATTTTCTAATACCTAGTAAAGAAATATATTTCTATTAAAATAAAAGTTTGTGACAGGACTACCTAAAGTCACTTCAAGTACCGTTAGTGATGGGTAAAACCCACAATTTAAACACTACACTATATACTTGCTACGTTCTATGACATAAAGATAGAGGCAAAAGAGGAAAGGGATGGAGGAAGAAACAGGAAGGGAAGGAAAGTAGAATATTTATTGTTAAGAAAGGAGTAAAGACACATAACCAATAACTGTCTCAGGTGCTTTGTAATAGCCATAACTTTAACCATGCTATAGTTTTACTTTTATTCAGTTAAGCCTACTTTTACTTATTAGTTGATTAAAACCATAATTGAATATTTGTAAATATGAAGCAAGAATGAATATTTTTTCCTCCTAAAACAGTGGATTCATTTAGTCCCCATGTGGATTGAAGTGTTCCACACTGATCACTTTATTGAAAATGTGTACCAAATTTGAGAGCAGTTCTATATAATACACCTTTTGAACACACATACTTCCTAAGAAAGAAGCTAAAGTAACATTTCCTTTCTTGTTAGAAATGTTCATTAATAAAACAAAATATGATACTTTCTTTAATTTAAGAAATCTAGGAATATAATTACAATAATCTTTTACCTTTGTTACTCTTCTTTTACTTTAGAGATTTATAATGATCCTGGATCTTAGTGCTAATGAAACAAAATTGGGGTTAGAACTCATGCTGTATAATATTTTAATGGATTCTCGGTATTGTAATAATTTAACATTTCTCTTTCATTCAATGGAGATAGTATTATTCAGATCATCCACCAAACAGATATTACAAATTTATAAGCCATTGTGTTAATTCTTAAATAAATTATTTCAGATAAGGAATAGGTATGAAATAACCTTAAAGAAATATGAACTCCTGAGATATCATGAATTTTACTGTCAAGAGACTTTTGAAGGTAAAGATTTAGGTTTTGTCTTATGTAAGGAGGAAGGTGCCTACCTATACACTTTGGCAGAGTCAATTAACTATACCATGGTGAAATCTGCTCTGGCATCTAGTTTGTGAAGATTGTGTAGTGATCTGCTTCTGAAAGAGTGTATCCAGTACTGACATGCACAAATGCTCATGTGAATTATTTAAAGAGTTAGCTTCTTATGTAACTTGTTGCTTGCTATACATTTCAAACCCGATTAGACTTCACGTTTTAAATAAAAACTTAATCTAAGAGTAATAAGGGGAAACCATATCAACTTATTTTTAAGTAAGTTAAGAATACTGCTTCACAGCTCAAACAAAGAGCAAACAAGACTAGTGCATTCAGATTTGGGTATTTACTAAACACATTTCTTCAAGCATGTACTCAATACATTAAATGCATCTTGTTTTTCTTGCTTAGAAGATTATAGATGACACAATCTAAACAGAATATATTGTCCACAGACACTTAAACAATGCCTTTTCTTACCAGGTTGGCAAGCATGTAGTGATAACCTCTTGAATGTTTTCCCAGGATCACAACCTGAAGAATAAAAAAGAAATGAGAAGCATTGCTTATTCAAGAAGTTTATTTCAATTGCATGATCAGTGGCATGGCTAGAACAAATGCCTTTAAGTTATCAACAAAGTCATAGGTATTTTCTATACAGTAAAATAGCAGTTAGTTGGATTGGGCTTCTTCTTTCATTTTGCTTTCTGATAAAACAGAAAAAAATTCCCCATATCAAAGTTAAAATGTGAAAACAAGGGGAAAAAAATCTCCAAACTTCCAGGTCAGTAGCATCATTGTCACTTAAAATAGATGGCAGAGGCGATGAAGCTGATTGTCCACTCCCACCCGTGAACTGGATTTCTGTACTTAGCTATTGAGATGGAAAATGAGCTGCACTTTGCGTACAAATTAGAAAATAGAATGTACAGTACATTTTTTTGTGTTATCGGGAATGCTTAGGGAATAGAACACTCAAAAGAATGGGGTTAATGGGATTTTCAGGTTAACTGAGGTTATTTTTGCTTATTGAAAACCTAAATGCCAGCTTTCCATTTTCTGTCCTAATGTGAAAGACTTGGAGACTATCAGCATATCTTTTTTGCTGATCACGATACCTTAGGGCCATCAAAAGTGGTTTCTCTCAGGGAACATTTGGCAATACATAGAGAGGAAAAAAAAACCCTAAATATCTAGAGACATTTTTACTTGTCACAACTGGGAGGAGTACTACTAGTATCTAATGGATGGAGGCCATGGATGTGGATAGACATCATCCATTGCTCAGGGCAATCCTCACTACCAATAATTGCCTAGCAAAAAATCTCAGTTGTTCTAAGAATGAGAAACATTTCCTGAGGGTCATTATCATTATCATAATTTTCATGAGCAACACTGTACTTAAAACTAAGCCTTAGATTTTTCAAAGTACATTTTTATTATCTCAAAATATGAAAGTGGGCTAAATAGTTTCCAGCCAAATATACTGGCAGACAGTTTTTGAGTAAATACCTGATATAAGTTTATGACCTCATAAAAAAAGACCACAAAAACTTTTTTTTTTTTTGCCTGGGCCTTGGACTCAGGCCCTGAGCACTCTTCCTGGCTTTTTGCTCAAGGATAACACTCTGCCACTTGAGCCACAGCACCACTTCTGGCCATTTTCTATATATGTGGTGCTGGGGAATTGAACCCAGGGCTTCATGTATATGAGTCAAGGACTCTTGCCACTAGGCCATATTCCCAGCCCCCACAAAAACTTTTAATAAAGATTGTACAAAATATTTTATTCAGTACTAGATGAAGGTAATGGGAACAAGAGAATAATAATATAGAATTTAAAGACACGACCAAGTTTTGTACTTGTCTGAAGGTAATATAACTTTTGGAGCACTCTTTAAGGAAAGGAACACACAAAATTATGAATACAATATTTGAAACAAGGCTTTGGATAGGTGCCATAAAAATAAGGGGTGTTAAGCTTAAGCTTCATGATGAATTGTTTTCTGGATGCATCTGTCAAATGGCTTAAAAATCTTAGAAAGACAAAATTGCACCCATATCAAATCAGAACTATATATGAAAAGCTGTAATAATACAACTGCCCTTATTTCACTGCCTAATATATACCAGACACTATCTTAAATGATGCATAGGTAGAAAATTCCTAGATAGACTTAACAATCTCATTTTGTGGATAAAGAATATTAGCTTAAGGAGAGTTTAAGTAAATTGTCCAAGACCACATATTTAAGAAATGATAATGCTGGAATTATAGGCTGAGTCTTTCTTCCTCTAGAAATGCTTCAGTAATTTAGGCAGAACTTCCCTATCTGTGTATCATGCATTCATATATCCAACCAACCTTAGGCAGAAAATATTTGAAAAAAAGTTTGTATTGAATATGTACAACCTTTTATTCTTAACATTATTCACCTAAACTCCAGTATTGCAACTATTTATAACATTTTATTGCATAAGGTATTCTAATCTAGAGATTAATAGTTAAATACTATTTTGTATAAATAACTTGAGTATCCACATATTTTGGTAACTGCAGTGGATGTGGTTATATATCCTAGTACAATTATGTGCAGTATGGTACATTACATGGCTTCTAAGTACAGGTGGTCCATAACTTACCATAGGTTAATTTAGACTTTTCAACTTTGCAGTGATTTGGTAGCTACTGAATGCCAATAATTGCTCTAAGTTCTTGGGAAAGAGAATGACAAGATGTCTAAGGCATGCACAGGGAGGGACTCATGGAAGAGAGCAAGTTTAAGCTGTGCCAGAGAAGTAACAAACTTGAATCTAATGCTTACCATGCCTTCCTTAGAATCAAGTAATTTCAGATTTGTGTTTAGTGTATGTGTGTATATATGTGTGTGTGTTTAGTGTGTGTGTATGTGTGTGTGTGTGAGAGAGAGACAGAGAGAGAGAGCGGACTGTTTTTGACTAATTTAAAATATGAGTTACATTTCTGACTGATTATTTATGAAGGAAATGAAAGGTTAATGAATGTCTTGAGGAGGTGATTTCTCATGCTGCCATGACACAAAATGAGCTGTTAGGTGTCTTGTGGGTTGTATTCTGCAGTGTCCGCTTGTGAGAAACATCCCTGCTGGTGACATTTGTTAACTTTTGGTGGCAAGTTAGGACCATACATTTGTTGAATTTTTAATTCACTGACAACCTTCAATATAGTAAAGCTAGGGAGTTTTGAACTTTGTCAGAAAAATTAGTGACTATTCTTTTTTTTTCTGCCAGTCCTGGGCCTTGGACTCAGGGCCTGAGCACTGTCCCTGGCTTCGTTTTGCTCAAGGCTAGCACTCTGCCACTTGAGCCACAGCGCCACTTCTGGCCATTTTCTGTATATGTGGTGCTGGGGAATCGAACCCAGGGCCTCATGTATATGAGGCAGGCACTCTTGCTACTAGGCCATATCCCCAGCCCGTGACTATTCTTAAGGACATATAACAATCTTAGAAATAAGGAAGAAAGCCCAAAAGGAATGAATATGTCTTTTGCACCAGAGGCAGAGTTTAATGTCCTTCTGAGAGTAAGGAAAGTGAGATGAGGCAATGGAAGGTGGTAGTGGTGTAAGAACACTGAATGGGAACCCAGAGACTGGACTTTGCCATTTACTCACTTGACTACTTAATCATGAAAGTTTCCTGAGCCCCCATTTCCTTGTCTGTAGTCTGGACTTTCCTATCACAGCAGTGTTGCTGAGATCAAATTGGATAGCATGTATAAAAGTGTTTAGGATGTATTGTGTACTGTGGAAAGAGACCATTCTTTTGTACATTGTTTCTCAGGTTAAAAAAATAAGATGAACCAATGTAATAGCAATACTCACAATACAATATTTTTGAAATTACCTGTACAACGAGGGGATGAGTTGTGGGGAGGGAAGGTGGGAGAAAAATGAGGGAGGGGTAACAAGTATGACAAGAAATGTACTCACTACCTAACGTATGTAACTGTAACCCCTCTGTACATCACCTTAACAATAAAATTAAATTAAAAAATAACTCAAAAAGCTCATAGAATATCTGCTGTAATCCATGCCCAGATTGTCTGTCCAGGACAAATGGACATATTTGAAGGTAGCTATCTCCTCCTATCATCCTTTCAATAGTTAGCCTTAAACTGGAAGACATGGGAAAGTTATCTAAAGATAGGAACATTTAGGTGTCACAAAGCTCCTACAGTGAAGCCCATAATTAATTCTTCATCCTTGCTTTCAGTGCTTTCTTAACTCTTATTTAACATACAGTCTTTACCAATCTTGGTTTTCCAGTTCACAGTAAATTAAACACTGCAAACCAGAAGGGGTGTGTATGGAGGAAGGGAATTATATTAGAAAGAGGTACATTAGTAGAAGAACTGACAGACTGACTTAAAAAGGAAGGGACCAAAAAATGCAGACATTGTACTACTGCACAGTATAATCATGGATGTTTGCTATGAGTGCCTGAGTCATCAGGCTATGATTTATTGTGTTCAGAAATTTCTGCTGAAAGATCTAGGGATATATATATATATATATGTATATATATGTACATATATATGTATATATATATGTGTGTGTAAGATTTCCATCAGGAATGCCCTCTTATTCCTGAAGAGAGTAAACTTCAATTATATTGAAATCTTACTTATGCCAAACAACTGTGATTCTACTGATGTGAGCTAAGTAAAAAGTGTCATTTTTTTCTTTGTCTCTCCCCACCTTTAAACATATCTTTGGGCCTGGGCTTGAGGAAACAGAGTGGAATGGGATGGTGATATGTAATGTAGTACACAAAAGAACTATGTAGGTGCAGAAGTGGTTGTTGTTCAGTTAGTACTAAATCATTATTCTTTCCATGTGAAAGATAAACAGGACATAAATTGTCCCCTCAGCTATTTACCTAGTCTGGTAACCAAGAGAATATTCAACTTTGCTTTTTACAGTAATTATAAAGCTCTTTCTGAATTCATTTCAAAAGTTGAAGTATAAAAATCTGTTTTTACAGTTGACAGTGAAGTCTAAAGAAGAAATACAAAGTTCTCAATCTATCTTCTTTATTAACTTTGCTTTTGTAAGATTTGTGGGAGATGATAGATGGCTTGCCATGGTGGAAGATATGATAAAAGCAATAAAGGGAAATGTGTGAAATATAGATAAAATTCATTGTTTTAAGGAAATTTATTTTTATCTCCACATATAGCATCTCAAAAAAAGCCACACTCCTCATTCACTGAGCAAACTTCTCTTCACAGAAAAAAGAGCTGTTACATATGAACACACTGAGCCAATGCAGATAGCATTAAATGGTTTGTCAAGAAATCTAGTGAATTATAGTCTACCAATTTATGGGAGATTTCCTTTTATTGAGCCCCCTCATGCACTTTGTAAAATTAAGAGTTGAGTATCACTGAGTAGTTAAAAATAATTTATAAATTATTCAGTTGGTTTTCTGTGGAAGAGGCCCTTTCTTGATTTAATGTTTAATCTAGACATTTTCATAATTTTAGAAATGTGAAATGAAATTGCTCCACAAGACTACTTGAGAGAGTCCCACAGATCCGTTGGGAGGCAAAAGCATCTGTTTTCCTATGCTCACATTTTAGGGAAAAAAAAGTGTGTGAAGGAGTGTGTATGTTTTTTTTTCTTTCCTTAGATCCATCTGGTATGCAGATTAGGTTATTTGCAGACCTAAGTATCTCCATGTTTGGATTTTCTACATCACTGCCAGAAAAGGATCTATGTATAAAGATTGATCTTGCTTTGAGTACAGAGCATGCCTTGATGTTCACCTTAATTTGTTTCTCTTTGATGTTGGCACCCTGTGAACATTTGAGGGGATGGGGGAAAAGGTGGATGGATGAGATTTCTTATTTCAATTCCCCAGGGTATTTTCCATTACTGTATGTGCATTATCTCTTTAAGAGAAAGCTATTATATAACATTTTGGGGGTTGGTTGTGGGGCTTGAATTCGGGGCCTAAGTGCCGTCCCCCAGTTCTTTTTGTTCAAAGCTAACACTCTGCTACTTTGAGCCATAGTGCCAGTTCCGTTTTTTCAGTGGTTAAATGGAGATAAGAGTTTCATGGGGACTTTTCTGTCTCTACTGGCTTTGAACCATGATCCTCAGATCTCAGCCTCCTGAGTAGAGAGTATTACAGGCACGAGCCACCAGCACCCAGCCATATCACATTCTTTATGTTCAAAGAGAGTAAATTTTTAGCCCCTCTCCCTTTCCTGTTCCTTCAGCTGAAAAGGAAAAGATGCAGTTATCTTATGGCATGCTATGTAATTTCATCTGTATGAGGAGTTGAATGAATGAGGTACTACAGAAATTAGCCTTAGAACATGGCACATACTTCCCCAAAGAATGTTTTGATATGATGAAAGGTATTTATCTTCTTGAATGAAGACTCCAAGTAACTAAATTGCTCGAGTCGTAGTAAATACATATCAGAAGACATTAGAATTATTTTATAGTAATCTTAATCTGCACACATATGCTGTTCTATGTCTGAATGACAGTATTTCTAACTTGAATAGATGTGATGAATTAGTGAGACAGAGAAGAACCAATCACCTATACCAAAATCAGCCCAAAGGAAGTGGGGAAGGGAGTGCTGCAGAGAAAGAAATGCCAAAGCTTCTTGTACAGGAGAGAAAGTGAAGTATAACCAAGGAGTTTCATCAGTGCTTATGTTGTTTACAGGGATCTGTCTGCAGAGACAAGGCAATTGAATACACACTGAATAAGATGCTAGGATGTGAGGATTACAGTAAAAAACATTTTACCAAAGAACGTTGTTTGGCAAGTTTCACTTTCTAGACTTGAATATTGCAGTCACAGTGACTGAATGGAATACATGGAAGAATGAATAATAAATGGTAAGCAAGGTGAAATACAATAAATAAAAGACAATACATGACCTATTTATATTTGGAAATATTGTAGTTAAAGGAACATATTTTCCATGTTCTTAGTGATAAGGGACCATTTAAATGAATATTGATCTTTGTTGGTATACCCAATTATCTCAAAGTTAAAATAGGATTTCTCAAATTCTACCCCATATACACTTACTGACTTACACCTTTTCTGCATATTACAATAGTATCATTTCCCTAGTATTTTCTTTTTTTATACTTTTTTTGTTGGTTGTGGGGCTTGAACTCTGGGCCTGGGCCCTGTACCTGAGCTCTTTAGCTCAAGGCTAGCACTCTACCACTTGAGCCACAGTGTCACTTCCATTCTCTAATATTTTATTTATTCTTACTTCTTTAGTTTAATGTACAGTAGCCATGCCCAAAGTAACAATATTCATGAAAGCACAATAATAAATACAGTTATATAAAAATAAATCCATCTAGGCATCACTGAAAAACCATTAGCATATCACTAAGGTAGTGGGAAATTCTCTTTTTTATGAATTAAAAAATTGAGTAATTGTACAAAGGAATTACCATTTAACAAAGCAGTTTATGCATACACTCTTAAAAGAGTTGGGTCTTTCCTGTTGGAAAGTTAATTTGCCTTTGTTTATGGCTTCTATATTAAGAGTATCCCTATGATTACCAAAGGTTCTTGAGCATTCTAAGGAAACAAAATGAAGGACACAGTTTGGAGAAGGTAGCAAATGATGCTCAGGACTGAGTATGAATACAACTATGGGAACTTATAAAATCATTTCCTAAAGCAGTTTGCATGTACTGCCCCAATCAGGAAGCCTGCATTACAAATTTATCATCTAGATTCCTTGGAGACAGGGCTAAAAGTAATCACTTTAAATACTCAGATGCTCCCACAACTTCCTGTGAAATGATGCTATACTTAAAAAATGATGCTACAGCAAGAGACAAAGGATAAAAAGACAAACGACTCCAAAAGCAATACTTGCAAAACCATTTGGTGTCAACCAACTGAACAACTCATGGGAGGAGAGGGTAAGGAGGAGGGGGAGGGGGGAATGAGGGAGGAGCTAACAAACAGTACAAGAAATGTACCCAAGGCCTAACATATGAAACTGTGACCTCTCTGTACATCACTTTGACAATAACTAAGAAAAAAATGATGCTACACTGAGCTACAATGCGTTTACAAGTACTATATCTTTCCCCATATATTTGGAATTATTGTAATTACTTTTTCGAGTGTGGGGCTGATTTCAGTGTCCAATCTAGAATTTCCAAAGGAAATTTCTCTTCAGTATGTTTCTCTATATTTCAGTATATTTCTCTTCATTCTGTGTGAATGATTACTTCTCTGCAATTTTCCTGGCTATCTCCTTGGAGTAGTGATGAACTTTAGACAGTAAACTTTATTTGTGCCTCTCCTGTGGCTTGAACTCAGTGCCTGGGCGCTGTCCCTGACCTTTTTATTTGCTCAAGTCTTTGCTATATCACTTGAGCCACAGCTCCACTTCTGGCATTTTTTGGATAGATTTATTGGTGATAGAGTCTCACAGACTTCCTGCACAAGGTGGCTTTGAACCACCATCCTCAAATCTAAGCCTTCTGAGTAGTTAGGATTATAGGTGTGAGCTGTTGGTGCCCAACTAGACAATAAATCTTAAATGACAGTGCTTTTGATATAATCTTTTATGAAATTTATTGTTAACTACTTTCAGTCTTATATTAGCATTTTATTATTTGTAATCGTATTCTAAATTAGCAAACTGAACTTTTAAACCAAAGGTTTAAATGATAGATTTTGCATAATCATTTAGAGTCAGACCATTATAATTGTGAATTTCTGAAAATGACCCACTAAAAAGTCTGTATTTGTACTGAGTAGCAGGCTTGGGAGTTTCAGTGGATTCATTGCTTGCATTAAAAAATGGGATGGATTTAAAGATAATAAAAATACTATAAATGGAATGGCAATATCTAGCATATGGTTTTATAGTTCCTTAAAATATGTGTTATTTCACTGGGCACTGGTTACTCACACCTATAATCCTAGCTGCTCAGGAGGTTGAAATCTGAGGAACATAGTTCAAAGCCAGCCTGGGCAGGGAAGTTCTTGTGAGAATCTTATCTCCAGTTAACCACCAGAAATACCAGAAGTGGCACTGTGGCTCAAAGGGGTAGAGCACTGTCCTTGTGCAAAAGAGCTCAGGAACAGTACCCAGACCCTGAGTTCAAGCCCCATGGCCAACAAAAAAGTCTTAGTTCTAGCTACAACTACTTGAAGATGAGTGGTACAAAGCAGGACTTTCTTCTTTGGCTCAGGAGTAATATCTTTTCACCTTTGCGTGTTTATTAGGACTAGTACCTCTAGCATCATACCTAAAATGATGCCTTATGTATTTAAACTTACAGAGGTATTAAATCTGTTAGAGATATTATCTTAAAGCTTCAAATAATATTTATTAAAGGCAATGTATTAGGGTGAACTGTCAATAGTTCTGTACTAAGACTTGGTATTACTTACTAACTCCATTATTATGTGAAAAATTGAAGCATGAATGGCAGTGTTGAATGTTAGATACCAAGGTCCAGGTCAGAATGATGGCATCTCCAAGCAAGGGGGGAGGAGAGACATTTATGAGGATATAGAGTATAGTATGGCTTCACTGTGAACTCCCGAATGGACTCTTGTGAATACATTTTCTATTTGTGTAATGTTCCCAGTATTTGACACCCTAATCTGTGAGACCTTTTGATTGCTGAAGTGATCATGTTTACATTTCAAACAAAAGTAAGTATCTCTCAGAAACCTAATGTGTTTTTTGGGCCTTTGATTTTTTTCAGGGTAATTGCTTATTTGGCAGTTTTCTTCTTCTTGTGGGAGCCATGTTATTTAAGTGGATCTCAATTTGCAAAGAGATAACAAATAACCCAGGCTCAGTTTATAGAAGCATAAACCATAGAATTCTCCGAATCCACAAATATTTGGTTTGGTCTTTCATTCCTGTTATTTGCATTTGGCATTTATGTTCCCCACTTTGCCAGTTCCTCTACCCTTTTGAGCACAATGACATGTAACCAGTTAAAGCACCTTAGGCAGAATCACTGATTTTTCAGCCAACAAAGGATGCTACTAAAAAACACTTCTTAAATATACAGGATCATTAGCTGGTTATTAAAACCATTGATAGCTTGAAATCAGCAATGGGAAGAATATTAACACATAGATCAAATAGTACTACCAATGAAGAGTTTTTCTGTTGCCAAGAGCCAGTTTTCTAGCGTAGCAATGGATCCAGGGAGAATATGGATTGAACTTGCTAGTGAATGCAAGGGCCATCTGTACAAATCACATTTCATCCATTCTTCTTCTTTTCTTTTAATGTACATTAGTTGAATGCCTATTCTGTGCCAATTCTGGGTCTACACCCTGTGGAAACAGAAGTCACAGAATATTGGTCCCTAGTTTGGAGGACCTCACACTTAAATGGGAAAGACAGCAATGTTAACAGACAATTATAACCCAGTGGGAGAAGTGTGAGAATAGAAATATGTACAAAGTACAACTGAGGAGAGAATGATTAACTCATAACCTGCTATAGATAGAAAGTGCTTTGTCTTCAACCAAAGATCTAAAGATTTTTTTCCCCTGTAGCTTTTCTAAGTGGGAACCTGACAAACAGCTAACTTAAATAGGATGCTATTTTGAAAATGAAGAGAGATGTGTTTCAGAGGCTATTCCTCTTGATTTTAGGTGAGCCTTGCTGTTTTACAGTGCTTACACCCTAGAGGAGATTTTTATTTGAGGCAACTGTAAGTATTTGGTATGATGGTAGTCAGGGCTGGCTCACTAAGAAATTGTGGTTGAAATGATTGATGAGACAAGCTAAGTTAGAGGGACTATAAATAGCCAGATACTAAATGGAAGGGTATATATTAAAGACAGTGCCTCGCCACACCTGAGGGGGACCTTGAGTATGGCTAACTGGAAAAGGAAAAGCCCGATAGACTCTACCTCCTGAGTCTCACTGGAGCTTCTGAGCTCCTGATTTGACTGCTGATATAGAGCCAGCCCTTAGGCTATTAAGTCTCACACCTTCCCTGTCCTGGCTGACTTTGAAGGGATCTCAGCTTCCAGAGTAGCTAGGATTACATGGGTAAGCCACCAGTGCCCAGCTTTGCTTTGCTTTGCCTTCCTTCCTTCCTTCCTTCCTTCCTTCCTTCCTTCCTTCCTTCCTTCCTTCCTTCCTTCCTTCCTTCCTTCCTTCCTTCCTTCCCTCCCTCCCTCCCTCCCTCCTTCCTTCTTTCTTTCTTCTCACTCCTTCTTTGCTGCAATCTTGTGAGGTTGTTTTTTACTTCGTAAAGCTGAAATAAGGACCCATAATGATGGAATTCTCATGAAATTATTTAGTAAGAGAGACATTTGAGCATACCTGAGGAATTCTCATGAGAATCCCTGGGCAGGTGGTGGAGAGCATGAGGATACTCAGAGTCCTTGGGAAAAAGGCAAAGGAGGAATTTTGAAAGAGGATTCCCACAGAGGTGGTTCCCCAGTCAAAGATTTGAGAACTGACAGGAAGCACTTGTTGGGGAAATTGGAAATTAGCAAAGAGGAAGAAGCCATTGCAAGTACATTCAAGTAGCTTAGTTCTGGAGCCCTCTGAGAATGGTGGGAAAATACCAACAAGAAGGCCAATGCAACAGCAATACTTACAAGACAATACGCTGTAATCCAACCATACAACTCATGGGAGGGAGGGAGTTGGGGAGGGGGGAAGGATGGAGGAAAATGAGGGAGGAGGTAACAAGTTTGACAAGAAATGTACTCACTGCCTTATGTATGAATGTATGAAACTGTAACCCCTCTGCACATCACTTTGACAATAAATAAAAATTTTAAAAAAGTTTGTCTTTGACTTTCAACTCCCATTCACTATTGTCTGATAAAGCTGTCAGAAGTAGTACTTCCTACCAATGCTTCTGGAATGCCTCACTCTCAGGATGGAAGAACTTCTTCATGTGGAGAAGCACATGTGCAAGGCTAGTGTCAAGGGGACATGGATAAAGCACAAATAGCATTTGTTATTTTGCAATATTTTTATACCACAATTTCCAGTAATGCACCTATGATATAAGGAGATTTAATCAATATCCTTCCCTTTCTCCTTCTCATCTATCTTGACTCATCTTATGTCATCTGAAGAATATAGCCTCAATGTGTAGCACTGAGGTAGTCATCAGTAAATATTTCTTGCATGAAGGACTTAAGGAGCACCCTGGAGAAAGATACAAAGTATTTTATGAACAAATAAAGGATAGTTACATATAAAATAAGAAAAAATGTAGAAAAGTATGTTGAAGAAGTGGGCACAGAACAAGCTCAAATATAGGAAAATGTATCCAGTGGAGAGGAAGGAGGAATCTTTTAGACTACCTTTTTTTTTTTTGGCCAGTCCTGGGCTTTGGACTCAGGGCCTGAGCACTATCCCTGGCTTCTTCACGCTCAAGGCTAGCACTCTGCCACTTGAGCCACAGCGCCACTTCTGGCCGTTTTCTGTATATGTGGTGCTGGGGAATCGAACCTAGGGCCTCGTGTATCCGAGGCAGGCACTCTTGCCACTAGGCTATATCCCCAGCCCTAGACTACCTTTTGAATGATACTAGGAACAATTGCAGGCAGGAAGAAGGGGAAAAAGATCCCAGGTAGGAAGATGCCCTAAACAAAAGGATTTGTAGTGGGATGTAACAACACAAACACAGGTTAACATTTACTGAATACTTATTGTGTCTAAGGCACTCTATTAAATGATTTATTTTGAACTTAAATTGTTTTATTGTAAAGATGATGCACAGAGGGGTTATGTAAGGCAAGTAATGAGTACATTTCTTTTTGAACAGTATCACTCTTTCCATCATTCTCTCCCAGTTTTCTCCTTTCCGACTCCCAGGTTGTATAGTTCATTTCCAACAGTGTCTAGCAGGTCTCACGGCTGGACTGGTTCACCCTTTGTCCCACCGTTTCAGTGATTCCCCTTCCTCTCCCCAAATCAGATATATTTATATACAAGACAAAGCGCACATAAATCATAAGCAGTGACAGAAGGGAATAACCCAAAGAAAAAAAGAAAGAAAAATAAATGCAAACAGTACAAAAAAAATCCTCTTCCCTTTCTTTGAAGCCTTACTGCTATCTTTTAAGGTAAGCCTTGTTAATAATTTTATCTTCTTGGTTAGGAAATCAAGGAACAGAGAAGTTTGGAACTTTTCTTTAAGCTTCAAAGGCAGAAAGTTACAGGACCTGAAGTCAAAATCAGACTTCACTGCCTCAAAGTCCAGTTACTAATTGTTAGTTAGAATAACAAGTACTGATGGTATTGCAGGATGATCAGCTCCTACCATGAGTTCAGTTCAACAAAGACTGAGTACTGGCTGTTATTATGTATGATTACCTAACTGGGAAGTCGTTGTGGCCCGAAACTTTGCAAAGTCTCTTTTGTTGCTGGGCATCCTGGGAATCTCCCTTTGGTTTCTTCTAATTATTTCGCAAAGCTTTGTACTTGGTTCATATGATCATGACTCCAATTTTCATTTCCCATATCAGTGTATGACATAAGTTGTCATTGTTTAATCACAAGCTGTACTTGTGATGAATGTTGGATAATCAGAACAAAAGCACAGGAAAAATAATTAGAGGGAACCAAAGGGAAGTGGCTTACAGTCTTGAATAAGAGACTGTGTGAAGGTTTCTAGGACTCAAGTCCCTGAAGCTCTGACAATGTATTTTGATCCTTGTCTGAATGCAAATGAATGACTCCATCAAATCATAGGCAGCTTGTCACAGTGAAGGTTATTTAGCTAGTTAATTAAAATCTGAGTGAGCTGTTGGCTCTCTGTACTGGGCTCTGAAGATAACCAAACCTGTGTTCTGACCAGGCAAGTTAATTTAAAATAAGTGACCTCAATTGGGTAATGGCTCTAAGTTCAAATTCAAGAATCACTATAATTAGTCCCAGATGGATCTTAATTGTTCTTTCAGGAAACAGACTGGGGAGGGGAAAGAGAAAAGCCCAAGCCCAAAGTAAAGGTTATTAGCCATAACTTTGGACAGCATGGGAGCCGATTGAGGCAGGGCATAGTTAATTTTGTATAACAAGAGTTCCATTGCTGCCTTTCCAAATGCATCCATTTAGATGTGGATATAAGTGCTAGTATTCAGCACTCTTAACCTTGTGATCTTAGGCCAGTTATTTAACCACAATTAATCCAACCTATTTTGAGGATTAAAGGAGATAACTTTGTAAAAGCTTTGAAAAAAAGCTGTACAAGAAAGTTTATTCTTGCTTTACAGAAAGGTTTTGCAATCAGAATATTTTGATTTCAGAGGATAGGGTAAAAGTTGTAGCTTGTGAAAGTTTTTTCTTAGACTCTTGCATAAATCAGGTACCTTCTGCACTATCCCCTTCTAATTGGGAAAGGATGAAAGTGAGCTATATGTTCCATCACTTCTGTGCAGTGGTATATGGTGTTCTCATTTCTTAGGAGATATATTCATAGAGCTGAGCATGATTTTAGCCATTAGGAGGAAGTCAAAGAGTGAATAAATTTAACAGTTGTATTACCAAAGCAGTTACTTCTCCATTCATATAATATAAAACTTTAACTTGAATCTGTATACTGGAATAGCACTGTGGTATCATGAGGTCAGAGTAAATCACAGGGAGAACACAATGGCTTTATCGTCACTTATTTATTTTTTTAAAAATGAATGCTTGGCCTTTCCTTTTGTGATCTTATATATTCTGATTAACAGTATCTCCCAAGCCTTTCAAGGTAAAAGTAATTAGAAAGAATTAGTAGATTTATAAAAATGCAGTAAGTTAAAAAAACAAAAATGAGGGCTGGGGATATAGCCTAGTGGCAAGAGTGCCTGCCTCAGATACACGAGGCCCTAGGTTCGATTCCACAGTACCACATATACAGAAAACGGCCAGAAGTGGCGCTGTGGCTCAAGTGGCAAGAGTGCTAGCCTTGAGCAAAAAGAAGCCAGGGACAGTGCTCAGGCCCTGAGTCCAAGGCCCAGGACTGGCCAAAAAAAAAAAAAAAAAAAAAAATGACCATAACCTAGTCGAAACTCTTGGAAAACCAAGAATTTGGGATGCACATAAAAACTAGGTTTGAAACTCCTTTCCTTTCTTGGTTCTACTTTTGTTTTTGTTTTTGCCTGTACCCGGGTTTGAACTCGGACCTCACACTTGCTCTGCTTGCTTGCTTGGCTGGTCAGCTAACATTGGAACCACACTTGCAGCCTAGATTTTTGCTGGATATTTTGGAGATGGAATCTCTTGGACTTTTCTTTGTGGGCTGGCCTCAAACCTCAATCACTTGGACATAGGCTTCCTTAGTAGCTAAGATTACTACGTAGTGGATACCAGAATCTAGCTTGCTTCTATTTTTAAGTGGAATTATATTTGCCTGCCTATTTGAACTCCTTGTAACAGAATATAAGTATCTAAAATAGATTTATAGCTTATGCCTTCTGATATCAACCACTACTATTTATCCTTCAGTTCCAGTCAAAACTCCTTAAAGGAGCATAGGTTAAACCAGAATTTGTGTTTTTCCTTCTTCGATGAGGCAAGGCTACAATGAGTATTGTATTTCTCACATGGCATTGCCATGTAAGGACTTGGCCTTTTGCTAAAAAGAGCTTGAGGTCACAATGAACAAAGGAATAAAAACTCCTGCTTCCCTAGAACAATTAATCACTGGGAAACATCCATACATGGAAAGGAGCAGCAGAGAGGACAAAATTCTTTCCTAAAATTTTAAGTTATAGGCCTAGTAATCATTTTTACAAGTCTAGAGCATTCCTGCTGTGCACCAGTAAGTGCAAGCCATGGTACACAGTGCATATAGGACTAGGAATTATTCCTCAATGATGGATGTCAGGACAACTCCATTCCCAGTTAAGAAGTTTATTTACTTAAATTTAACACATATTTATTGAGTACTTAATGGCTTCCAAGGTACTTAAGATGCCATGGATACAGCAGTAAACAAAAGAGAAAAAACTCTATACTGGTGAACCTTATCTTGTTGATGGCTTCTTCCTGTGGATTTCTAAATAATCTCTACCTCTCATCTTTCCCTCAGCCTACTAATTATTTATTTAACTTAGGCATGTATCCTCCCATACCAATTAGCCTCTCATTCCTCAAGGGAAGGTTTCTTCTCAGTGTTTGTTATTCTGTACATGCCTTATAGGTAATTATGCAGTGTTTGTGAATGATGAGAAAGGAAAGATTACTGGAAATAGGGGAGAAGGATGGGAAGCAATGTTCCTTTCACATGTTGTCTTTCTGGTGTGATATACTTTCAAGTGAGCAGACTGTGTTGGTCTAAATGCTAGTTTCAATGCGGTTGGGTATGAAGTGGTATGGGGTTTAAAAACCAGGTATCCTATTCCAGTGAACCCATATATAGATGTCTATTTGGCCCATGTCTTGCCATAATCTTGGGACTGTGACACCAAGAGGATGGAAATGGAACCTGATCTGAGTGATTGCCCCTGCTCTTGCATTCATGAATTGTGTGGCCATGACACATGCTCCTACTTCTCTCAGCAGCTCAAAATTGTAAAATGAAGGGGCAGTAAAATACTGAAGCAGAATCTTTTTATTTCAAATACTAGGTTATTGTATTGGTTACTAGAAAATGTCTGCTTCTAAAGGTCATAATGAAAAATCAAATTGAGTTCTCGTTAGTATAGTTCATGTTCTTATTCTATCAAGTTCATACCATCCTGCCTTATGATTTGTGTCAGTTTTAACGTTTCATCTGCTAACATTAGCATTTACCCTGACCAATACATGAGGATTGTTCTACCTGAGCAAATGTCAATTTCCATCCCTTTCTCTCAAACAATGAATTTTAATGGATCCTGGAGGACACCTTCCATCAGCCCATGAGGGAAAGTCCTCTCAGATCACTGTCAGTCTGAGCTAGTTATGCTTTTGCTACATTTGTGTACCCCTTTTGTTACTTCACTTATCACACGAGATTGTGATCATCTGCTTATTAGGTTGCTTCTCTACTAAACCATGAGCTCCTTGATGGCAGAAACCAAGCCTTACTTGTTTTTCACTTTTCTTTAAACTTATTACTAGTCCTCATCCAGGACTACAGAGACAGAATGAATAGGAATGTTGTCTTGCTTTTAAGAAGAGCTTGAAACCCTCTCCTCACATTTCAGTAGGTCTATGGGAAAGGATTGTGCATAATGGCCTTCTGTTTCCTTTTTTCATGCAGCTAAGAAGATGAAACCATTCACTTGTGTCTCCCACTTTACATGTTCTTCCTATTTATGTAGAGTCTATGAAGAGAACACGTGAATAATGGGTCCTTTTCAGTTACCATAAAGAACTGAGTATGAGCTAGCTCTGTTTGTGCAAAGTCTCTGTTAACTATATTGAGCTGTGTTGTAATAAGATTGCAGAGAGAATCATTCCCCTGAACCATCCCCATCCCCCTCAGGAGTACAGTAAAGGGAAATTCATTACCATCAGCTAAGCTTTGAACAAAGCAAATAATTTGGAACTCACAATGAGTGTTTACATGATGAAAATATTTGGAAAAGCCATATTATTGTCCTTTTAACTTTATATTTACACAATTTTTCTGTTGGATCACAAATTCTCTAGTATTTGGGACATAATTAATATTGCTTTTTTTTTAAAAAATACATGATAGTATGAGATTGTCATGGTTGTGTTCTTTTTTTTTTTGCCAGTCCTGGGCCTTAGACTCAGGGCCTGAGCACTGTCCCTGGCTTCTTTTTGCTCAAGGCCACTTGAGCCACAGTGCCACTTCTGGCCATTTTCTATGTATGTGGTGCTGGGGAATCGAACCCAGGGCTTCATGTACATGACACAAGCACTCTTGCCACCATGCCATATTCCCAGCCCATGGTTGTGTTCTTGACATGGGCTGAGAAGGTTAAGAGTTGCAGGTCACTGAGAGGTAAGGGCCATAAAAGAACCTGTGGAGGATTTTATGCTTGTCTTTTGAAATTTTCAAGATCACCATCTACTTTAAAGGATCTCCTACAGCTTATCAATCACGATGTTGTAGTGCAGGCAGCAGGGATATGTTTCAGAGTCACGGGTGTAAGGGGTGGGGAGGAGAATATACCATGAGGATGTAATCTCGAACAAAACCTGTGCTCCTACTAATTCCTATAATACAAACTCAGTACTGTATGTTCAACAGGTTAGGTATGATAAGTAATCATAACTCAACTCTATGGGTAAGAAGGAGGAAAAACTTCCCTTCTCTCTGGTGGAAGAAAATGCCTGAGGATCCAGGGATAGGCCTGCTGCCACCTGTTATTGATGTGACTAGTGCAGAAGAGCTAATAGCTCTGCTGGGAGGTGCACTTTCTTGCTACTTCTTGTGGCTCTCTCTGAGCAGCTTGGTGCTTGGTGGCGGTTGCCATGGATACCAAATTGTGAAGGGGCTTGGGTCAGAGTTTGAAGGATCGTGTTGTGCTTGACTGGGAGAGACTGAAATTAAGTTAATGTGTATAAAAATAAGATGTGTCACTTTCTTTCGCACCTTTGAGAAAACTGCAACAAAGCACTTTGTCAAGCAACAATTGATTTTATATTGGCCAGGGAAGAGGGAGGAGCAATTTATTAAGTAGGAAGTTCTCAAGTTAAGCACAAGCAATAGTGTGAAATAGGTCAAGAGAAGTACAAAGGACTCTTAGAGTTGTTGAAGAGAGAGCAATGATGGCAAAGCATTTAAGAGTGGCTATTAAGAAGCTTTCTCTAGTATATCATTGCTTCAGTGTCATTGGATTGCATCTCTTAAAGCAAGGTACAGTAGTATTAAGGTCACACTTATTTTTGTTTTTCTCTTTTATTTGCCCTCTGAAAGGAAGTATTTCTGTGAGTTAGCTTTACCTCCAGGTTCCCATTTGTAAATCATTTCACTTTTTACTAGTGTCCCCATTCTTTAAATTGGTAGGCTTATTTTCTGCAGTGCTGAACTTGCCTGTCATGGAACTTACCTGTCTTCTCCACTCAGTAATGACCCAAATATATGTAGAACTAAGATTTGCATGATTGAAACAAAGATATGAGCACAGTTCAAGTCTAAACTCTTAGCATGTGTATACTACCTTAATTGTGTGACCAATTAGTCCTATTCTATATGAGGCAAGACTTTTTGGCCTACAAAGCCATAATCAATGCACTTGCCACTGTCTTCACTCAGAAATCTAAATCTCTACAATGACCATGGTAAAGTAATCATATTTCCAAAGACAAACAAGAAGCCTTCTAATATCCTGGATGCATTCCTAGCCTCTCACTGGTTGTGAGAATAAGCTTTACCTGAACTTTGCTTTCACTGTAACAGGTCAAGCTCCCTGAGGTTTTAAGTGCTTAAATGCTTTTAGTTCTCAGGCTCACAGACCACAAGCTCCTTCTCTCATTCATTTTCTCCCCCTAAGGAAATAGCATGCAGTAATTCTAATCATCATGCCTTGTATTTGTAGACTTTCCCTCACTGAGGATCTTCGAATGCCTTAGGGAAATTGCTTCATCCCAATGCCATCCTTGTAAGGAAGGAAAGGATTTTTATATTTCATGGCTGAAGTTACTAATGTGCTGAAAGGTGAGGTGGCTGTAGAAGTTCAGGCAATGATTTTGAACAAGAACTTAGCCAATTTCTAGTCTTTGAGGTAGAATGGTAGTCTTTCACGAGCTATTTGGTTAGGGTACAATGGTGGTGGTATGTGTATATGCAGGAGGCCATTTGGAAGCTATGTTTATTTTTTTAAAAACAGACTGGAGATATGATGGTGGAATCTATCTACTAATCACTTGCAATTTAACTCCATGCTTGGTGATATGACACCAACTGTCACCAATCTGCACAGCTTTAACCCTGACCCAATGAATGGTGCCTCTCACTTGTCAGTTGGTCATGACCTTTGGGCAAAGATGGTTTGACTCTGCCAAATATGAACTGAAGTATAGCTCTCCCAACAAGGATAGGACTAATAGGCGGGGTAATTGCTTGAAAACAATGTCATTAACTGTTACAGAGCTATTTCTCACATTCAGTCTCATGTAAGTCCAGACCTTTGGATGTATCTATCAGTGGTCTTTGCCCTTCAGTGTTCGTATGGTAAAGAAGTTTGAGTCAACATACATTATTTTTTGTACTGCTCTTTTACATTGATTTGATTCCTTCCTCTAAGGGAGCACAGAGGGCTTAGTTATTTTAAACATAAGGTTCCTGTGGCAATTGAGCTTGAACAATACTGTTGTGCTGATGTTATCAGATGTAGTGTTTGCAGCCTTCACAAAACTGTTCATTATGGCATTTGTTATAACACGGGACTGCTATAATTATGCAGCTATATGACAAACCATTTAAATGCTACATTTTATTGCTCTTAAGCGAGGGAAATTTCCTAATCTAGATGATTATTTAAAATGTAGTTAGTATTTACTAGTCAGCAATTATTGCTCTATATATGTATATATGTATATACATATATGTATACATACATATGCGTATATATATGTATATGTAGACATACTCACACACATATATCAGATTATGGTTTTACTGAAATTTGTTCAGATTTTCAGAGTTTTATAATAAGGTGCCAACCTTAATCCTAATATGCTGGTATTAATGGGTGGGGAAAATGGTTCGAATTTAATATATTTTCACTCTAATATACTATATGTTTTTGTATATGCAGGGAATCTAAGCAGAAAGTAGTGGATGTGGATATAATGCAGACTTTATGATAGGTTTGTCATAAATAAACCAATCTCAGTTAATCTGAATCCAGCTACCAGAAACCTTTAATTAATAGGAATTTTCCCTAGGCATTTTCCAGAAGGGCTGTTGTTATATTTATGTATACATATGTGGCACAGCTTTGATCAATCAGAAACCGCTATTAATGGGGACATTTGTTGTTCTGTACTCTAAAGATAGAGAAAAATGATAAACTTCCTGGCTGTGTCCTGGCCTTAGGGCATATCATCTTGATCTCCCCTTCATCTGTCTCCAAGTCTCAACAAAGCTAACTGATGTTGAGACTTTCAAGAATCTCCCTAAGCAAAATATGTCTAATAGTCACTGGGCTGGGAATCTGAGGAACAGGGAAGTTGATTTGCATATTTAAAGAGAGTTATCGTATTACTTCCAGAATTATTGTCATCTTAGCCCCCTATTATACTGGAAGTTTCTTTATCAGAGAAGATGTGTTCTTTTCCTTCTACCGTATTTAGCACTGAGTATAATAAAATGGATTGAGAACCCATTAATCTTTCTCTTATCCTGTTTCTTTGATTACATTGCCAGAGATGGCACCCAGGCCCTTATGAGTGCCAAGTGCACAGTACTATTGAGATATACTCCTTATGTTCGCTCTCTCTCTAGCTCTCTGTATCATGTATGTATATGTATATCTATGTCTGGCAGTATTGCGGTTTGAACTCAGGGCTTCACATTTGCTTGCCTGGGATTTTATAATTTGAGCCATACCTCCAGCTTTGCTTTTTTTGGTTATTTTCTGGTTTATTTGTAGATGAATTCTAGGTAGACTCTTCTGCCTGGATTGGCTTTTCGTCAAGATACTTCAGATCTCAGCCTCTCAAGTAGCTAGCATTACAGACTTGTGAGCCACTGGCATCTAGAATCAATCAATATTCCTTTTTTATTTATTTTTGGTTGGTTGTGGGGCCTGAACTCAAGGCCTGGATGTTGTCCCTGAGCTCTTTTTGCTCAAGGCTAGTGCTTTGTCACTTTGAGTCACAGATCCACTTCTGGTTTTCTGATGGTTGGAGATAAGAGGCTCACAAACTTTCCTGCCTAGGCTGGCTTTGAATTGCGATCCTCAGATCTCAGCCTTCTGAGTAGCTAGGATTACAGGCATGAGCCACCACCACCCATCTTCAATCAATATTTTTTAAATTGACTTTCCGACATTGTTTTACAGAACACTGGGAATCAGCCTGTTAGAAGTGGAAGGGACAATCATATTCAACACATTCATTTTAAAGCTTAGGAAATGAAAGTGTAGAGAGATTGATTTTTTGAAGTCATGTACCTTGAGGTTAAAACCCAAGTGTACTGCCTCTAAGCTTCTCTTCTCTGCTTTATAAAACCCCATGATATCTTCCCTCATCCTAAGGTTCTCAGTCCTTGAGAGTTTTTATTAGAAGCTCCGATGTTAGCTAATAAAATTAATTTGAATTTCTGTTGATTAAAAAAAATAACTCCCCTAAACATCCTAGAAAACAATCAAGCAAATAATGAGTTATCCTCATATTTTAAATGTGAAGAAGCAACTGTGATTTAGTAGGAACATTTCCTATTTTGAGACCAAAGTTTCTATCATCTGAACTAGACAAGAGTTGCTGTTTGAAAGTAATCATCTTGAATGTGTTTATTTTCCCATAGGGGATTTGCTTCTAAATATTCACAAAGCCAGTCCAGTCAGTCTAGTGTGATGTATGGTCAGAGAATCAGGACATCTTTTTATTAAGCCAAAGATAAAGTCCCTAAATATAGAATACTGATATCTGCTGCTAGCACTTTGGATAAATTATCTTTGCATTTTAGGCAAAAAGTTTATTTCGGGCATCCAATGAGTGTCCAAATCACCTAACAAGTTGAGGAGTCCCATACTGTTAGGGTCTTGGTCTCATTAGTTTGAACTTGAGAGAAGCCCCAATTATAGTGAGCAACTTTATCAAATCCAACTTTAGGTTGGGCTTTGGCAGTACTGTTATGTAGCTTTAGGATGCATGTATATTTTCAAATATTTATTCTGATAATCTAGTAATGTTAGGAAATAACATCAAATCATCACAAGTAGGCTAAGTAGTCTCTTTGACTATTGGATACTAAAATTAGTTAGGTAGCAGAAGCAACCCTGAAAAGGATGAGTGAGGCATCTGATTTACAGAGAGAAAACAAGAATGGTTAGATACGTGAAAATAAAAGATACAATCGAGGAGGACATACCAAGAAACAAAGATAATAGGCATTTTTGGGTACATATTGAGGGACAAGAAAAGCAATAAAATATGGGGCCACTTCTGGTAAATAGGGGTCTGGAAGAAGAAGATAGAAATTTTAGGTACTACAAACACTTTGGCATTATATTTTGTAATAATTACTTCATATGCAAAAACAAGATCTAGGTTTTTCTAATTTTTTTACTCTACATATGTATCAGGTTTCTGTTCTATCATTCTGCATTTGTTAAGAAGGTGTTTCACCTTAATATTGCTAAGGGTATTACTAATACAAAAAGAATTTTTGTTTCTCCCAATAGTACCTAGTATATTACTGTGAGTTGGCTGTATAGCGTGTGGGAAATTTTTCACATAAATTTCAGTGCCCATTCTAGAAGTCTGATCCTATTTGTCTTTCTTCTTCATGAGATGCCTCCTGAATATGCAGTGATTTCTTAGGTAGCTAGGTAATTACTCATCCTCTCAAGGAAGTCTCATTCTGTATAGCTGTTGTTTCTTTCATGGGAATGTGACATGAGATTGCCCTCTTAAATCCAAGCAAGAGCTGACAAATCATCTGTCTTTGTATTCTGAAGATTCTAAAAGACTTTGCACATAGCACACCAGTGTATACAGGCTGGAAAAGAAATACCATCCTGCTCTGAATCAAGGTAGTTTCATTATATCTGTACATTCTCTTGTTTAGTGCCCAGCTCATCACAGAATTTGAATGTCAAGGACATAGACCTACGTGTGAAGTATAAAACTACTGCTGTGTGATGATTGAAAATGGTTTAACTCTTAGCTTATACTCATATCTCTGAGAACAGTTTTGTTTTTTGCTAGTGGGGCTTGAACTCTGAGCCTGGGCACTGTCTCTAAGCTCTTCAGCTCAAGAATAGCACTCTACCACTTTGAGCCACAGTGCCACTTATGGTTTTCTGGTGGTTAATATGAGATAAGAGTCTCATGGACTTTCCTGCCCAGGCTGGCTTTGAATCTCTATCATCAGATCTCAGCCTCCTGAGTAGCTAGGAATGCAGGAATGAGCCACCCACCATCGCCCAGCTGAAGACAGGTTTTTACACTGACATTGGAGTTCTACATGTAGACAGCCTGGTGCTGAAAAGACACTCTGACTAGACATTCCTCAGAGTAAATTATAGCTGTGAGTATAGAAAGGAGATATTTTAGGAAATTACTTCTTTATCCCTGTCCCTCTAAACTCATAATTTATCCCAATCATACCATCTGACTAACTTATTTCTCAAATTTTAAACAAAATGGAGGGGGATGTCTATACAATAAGGCAAAAAACAACCTTCTTGCTTCACTAATAAACACAATTATGGTGACTGGGAAGAGATACATGGACACTGAAAACAACTCAAAATTTAAAAAAAACCATCTCCCCTGGAATAAAGTGGACATTTTGAATTGGACATTTTATTTATTTATTTATTTATTTATTTATTTATTTATTTATTTATTTATTTATTTATTTGTGTGTGTGTGTGTGTGTGTGTGTGTGTGTGTGTGTGTGTCTGTTTGTGTGCACCAGTCCTAGAGTTGGTGTGGCCTGGTAAAGTCACTGAGCTTTTGCGCTCAAGGCTAGTGCTCTACCAGTTTGAGCCACAATGCCACTTTTTCTTTATTCAAAATACTCAAATAATCATTCATTATTTATTTGGAATAATGGTAACAAAGTGTCATGGTATTTTATCTCTGGAATTTTACTTCCACATAATGAGTCAGATTAATAAAGTATTAAGGGCACTATCTGCTATGTAGTTTGCTGGTGTCTTCAATTCTAAGCACAGGCTCTCCTAAATTGCTTTGGCTGTTCAGAAATAAGAATTTATTCTCAAATACGTGCTTCATTTTGTTCCATTCAGCCCAAGCTGTCACACTATGACTAGGCAAGTCCTGATATTCCTTTTCACACACCTCTCCCATGAAATTTGGACATGGCCCATACCAACCCTCAACTGTAAATAAATACCAACACTGACCTACATATGTGACCTTCATTCTCTGTGTTGTACTGGATACCTGGCCTCTGTCTGATACCAGCCTTGTTAGAAATATCTCCTGGGGATACTGAAATTCCTGGACATGAGGTTGCAAGCTCAAACTCTGAGTTGAGCCATAACTTTCATCCTGTGCTACATCTGGCTAGCTCTGAGCAATTGCAAAATCTCCCAGGTGCTTGGCTTCCTTGCCCTCTTCACCTCATTTCTTCAGAATTACTCCAATCAGGGAATTTAAGTGGTGGGATGTCTCCATCAGAAAAGATATTCTGCAAATTTAGGCTCCTCTAACCCTCACTGAGAAATAAAAACATCCAAAAAGAAATTGAAGCACATATATGAGAAGAAACTTTTATTCTAGTTCTTATGGAGCCATTTTCATACTTGAACTGTTTGGGTACCATAAATGAGCCTGTGTGTCCCAAAAGATATCTTCACCAAAGGGATTATTTAAGAGATATATTTTTAATTCCATGTAGCAATGGAATATGGCTTCTCATCAAATGGAAGAAATACCTGTGAAATGCTTGTTGTAGAAATGAAGCCTTTTCAGGTTTCATCACGATGCTCACATCTCATAATGTTTTGTTGAATCAAATCCAATTGAAAAAGTCAGATAAAAGAGCAATTAATGAACTGATTAATAGCATCTGAGTATGACTGCCTGGGTTTAAGTTCCAGTTTCATGAATTATCTGTATGACCTCTATATCTCAATTTCTTCATCTGTAAAATGGAGACAATAATTCTACTTTACAGGATCAATATGTGTCTTAACACACATGAGATTCATATGGTATATTCACACTGATTAAAATAATATCTGGAATATAGTATGCACTTGGTATATGTTGGATTTATTTATTTATTTATTTATTTGTTTGTTTGTTTTGCCAGTCCTGGGCCTTGGACTCAGGGCCTGAGCACTGTCCCTGGCTTCTTCCCGCTCAAGGCTGGTACTCTGCCACTTGAGCCACAGCGCCACTTCTGACTGTTTTCTGTATATGTGGTGCTAGGGAATCAAACGCAGGGCTTCATGTATACAAGGTGAGTACTCTTTGCCACTAGGCCATATTCCCAGCCCCCTATATGTTGGTTTTAAAAAGGCCCAATTAGCATATGCAGTCAAGATTTTAGTTCCTTTAATTATTTTATGTGATGTTGAAAAGCTGTTAATCTTCAAATTCATGCATCAACTGATCTGTCAGCTTACCTAATGATATATTTGAGAAAAAGCAGAGGTCTTTGAACATGCTGACTTCAGTGAGTCCTGATGTCTTGAGAAATCCATATGAACACCATTCTTAAGAATCAGTCTTTAAATATCTTGTTTTCATAAGCATAGAAACTCCTAAGCAAATAACTATGGTTACCAGATAATGAGTGACTACTGGATGCTAAGGACTGTGCCAGGTGCTTTCCACACATTATCTGATGTAACCCTCACAAAAATCCCAAGAGGAAGGCAGCAGAACAGTCTCTTAAGATGAGGAATTTGAACACCAGAGGAAAAAAATAGTCAATTTCCCCACAACAGTGAATTGTCTATTCCATTCCCAAGCTATGTTTAATCAACTATACTACAAAATTTTCTAAGGCCTGCTAATCCGAATTGTCTTCTGAATTGGTAAGTCACTTTAAGGCTCTGCAAGGAACATTAAAAGTAAGGACTGAACAAGAAAAAGAAAAGAAATGAGAAAAGGGGAAGAGGAACTCCCCAGTGGAGCTGGTAAGGTACAACAAGCCAATACCATTTTTACTTCACTGTCCTAGGTCTAGCTGTTAGTGACAGGGCTCTAGTGACCATCACTGTTAGAGATAATAGGGAGTAAATACCATTTACTTAGTTATATCTTTATGCCTTAGAAGGGCCTTCAGTATTGTTGATTTCCTAAAATTGTTCTTTAGATACTAACTTGGGTGTTCCATTTTCTAAATCGAATGTTTGTGAAGTGTTGGCCAAGACTCCTCAAATGAAAATGATTTAATTGACTGACCTGTTTAAAAAGTTCTTTTATATCACCCACAACGAGATGACTTTAGCCTGGTATAGCTCCAAGAGAAATCATACATTCTGTTTTTTCAAAGCACAAAAACAAGTTTAGGCAAGTCACAGCAGTGGATCACAAGAGCCCAATAGCTATACCCTTATGAACACATAAGATGATGCTAAGTGAAATGAACTCCATGTTATGGAAACGATTGTTATATCACAGTTGTAACTACTTTCAACGTCCCATGTGTATCTGTAGCTTCTATTATTGATGATGTTCTTGTATCACCTTCCTGTGGTTGTACACTATCTCTGTAATCTTATTTGAGTATAGTGGAAACCATCTATACTGGTATTAGAACTAGGAAATTGAAAGGGAATACCAAAATTGAGAGACACAGGGTGAAAAAAGACAAACAACTACAAAAGCAATACTTATAAAACTGTTTGGTCTAAGTGAACTGAACACACCTCATGGGGGGAAAGGGAAAGGGGGAGGAGGGAGGGGTGTATGAGGGACGAGGTAACAAATAGTATAAGTAATGTATCCAATGCCTAACGTATGAAACTGTAACCTCTCTGTACATCAGTTTGATAATAAAAATTTGAAAAAAAAATAAACAATATATGTAGATATTGAAAAAAAATAAAAGATATTGTCTTGGGACTTGTTTAGTTTATGCTATAATCAAGGCAGAGGCTATGCTGAGATCTACCATTGAATTATGCTTAGAAAAATAGAAAATGGCAAAGACTGGATAGGGAATATCTTTAAAAGGGCAATTTTTTGGAGGTATGTAGTGGACAGATAAGTTAGGATATATAGATAGCCTTCTGTAACTTCTGATCAAATTCATGGATTCAACTAAGTGGAGATAGAAAATCTTTCAAAGTTGTGTCTGTGATGAATACAGACATTTTTTTCGCTATTATTCCTTTAAAATAAAGCATCACGACTATATATGTAGCATTTGCATTGTATTAGATATTATATGTAATCTAGAGATGATCTCAACTATATAGGAATACACAAAACTCCCAGCTTTATATATAAGAAATACTTGAGCATCTATAGGTATCTGCCCTATACATACCAAGGAATGACTATTTTCCTATTCATTAAAACAAATATTCTTGGAGGATCTTTACTTATCAGCATATAGAATTAAAAATTAAAAAAAAAGATGATGCTAAGCAAAATGAACTCCAAGTTTATGGAAACAAGTGGCTTATTATTGCTGTTATATTTTCAGCATGCCATGTGAAAACATGCCTTTTTCTTTTGTCTTTTTCCCCATGGTTTTACCCATGATATCACTGTAATTGATTTTGGTATCCTGGATATTGTATATATGTGTATTGGAAATAGGGAAGGAAAGGGAAGGGGAATGTCAAAACGAAGAGACAAAGGATAAAAGACAAACCAATGCAACAGCAATACTTGCAAAACTATATGGTGTAAATCAACTGTACAATTCATGAGGGGGAAGGATATAGGGAGGGGCTGGTGGAGGGAAAGTGAGGGAGGAAGTAACAAGTTGGATAAGAAATGTATGCACTGCCTTACATATGAAACTGTATCCCCTCTGTACATCACTTTGACAATAAAGAAATAAATTTTGAAAAAAAAAGAATATTTTCTATCAGACTTTTCTTCCACATTTACATTAGCATCAATTAGTTGCAAAGGCAGTTTTATTTTGATATATCCATATATGCTTACAATGTACCTTGATCAAATTTACCTCCCCTGCAACTCTCCCTTAACCTCCCTTGCTTCTCCTAAAGCAATCTCAACCAGCTTCTTTGTTTACATAAAATTTTTTGACATTATTTACCCTCTCCTTTCTCCCATTAGTACCCCCAGTGCTGTATAGTACATGTTATATATTCCTGCCATTCATATTTTTAGTGTGTGATAATTGTCTAAAGGGATTTCACACACAACTATATTTTAATTAGATTGACCCTTCAATTACTCTCATTTCCCTCATTCCCACTATTTCCTACTATCCAACAGATTTCAGTGCATTTTCACTAATTCAGAATGGCCTGATTTTCATAGAGACTGAACTGGTGATATTTTAGTTTCTCCTAGTTTCCTCTCCCTTTTTAAACAAATCCTTTCTAGTGTTTTATTAAACTAGTTAAACTCATTTACTTTCATAGTATCCCCAGGCATGAAGAATAGTTGGTCAATGTCCATTTTATGATAACTTTTTATATTCAAGGATGATGATTAAACTGCCTCCTGACTATCTTTCACCAGGATAAACAGCCCTAACTCATTTAGATTTTTCTTCCAGGCCTTATTTTCTAATGCTTTAATTTTTTTATTCTAATCTTTAGATGATCTCTAATTGCTTTGCAACTGTTTTAAGATATAACCTGATGAATAGGCCATATTCAGAGTATTAAATTAGCTGCATATTTATTTAATGAGTAACCTAAAAATTAAGGGAGGTGGTGCAGTATAGGGACAACACTTAACTAGTGCAAGAGCTGAATTTTGTGCTGATTCACTTGTATAACTAATTGATGCTAATGAAAGAGAAAATATCTTGATTTTCCACATAAATGAAGTAAAAATGTATACTAAACAATGAAAGTATTTTGTAATACCAATATATTGCAAACATAAAATATTATCCAAATATTTTTCAAATATTATATTTGTAAAAATTATGCCCTATTGACACTGTATTCAATGTAGAATACAATATGCACTCTATGTTAAAATGATTTTGAAAAGTGTTACAGTTGTATAATAAGCTGTTTAATCTCAGCTAGTAATATGAAACATTATTTTATGGGAAGCTTCCTTTCATGAAAATAACTTAATTGAAAAATCCTTGAGGAATACCAAAATTGAGAGACACAGGGTAAAAAAAGACTAACAACTACAAAAGCAATACTTGCAAAACTGTTTGGTGTAAGTGAACTGAACACCTCAGGGGGGGAAAGGGAAAGTGGGAGGAGGGAGGGGGGTATGAGGGACAAGGTAACAAACAGTATAAGAAATGTATCCAATGCCTAACGTATGAAACTGTAACCTCTCTGTATATCAGTTTGATAATAAAAATTTGAAAAAAAAAGAAAAATCCTTGAAAGATAAGGGTATCTTAAAAAAATTATGAAGGTGATGTATACAGGGGTTACAGTTACATAAGTCAGATAATGACTACATTTCCTTTTGAACAGTGTCACTCCCTCCCTCAATTTCCCCAGCTTTTCCCCTCCCAACTTCCCTCTCCCCACAGTTGTATAGTGAATTTCCAACATAATGTTCAGTGAGTTTCACTGCTGAATTGGTTCACCCTTTGTCCCACTGTTTCTGTGCTTCTTCCCCTCCCCAAATCAGATTCTTATATACAAGATAAGCAGAAAGCAAAAACAGCGACAGAAGGAAATAAACCAAAGAAAAATGGAAAGAAGAAAAGAAAAAAATGAACTGCAAACCGTACAGTTAAATCCCTATTGCTTCCATTTCTTGGGGCTCATTCCAATAGGCATCATTTTATATGGTTATATGCACATAGTTATTGAGTCTTTGTGACCCCCTCCTAAGCATATCCTCCTGAGGTCTCACTATGTGAATGGTTAGAGTACTATTCAATTAGTCATGTCAAAGAGTAATTATTTGTCTTTTACTATCTGTTGAGTTTACTTGTCAATTTTAGACACATTCTAATTATTATAGCTGAGGGAAACCACATAGCCTCTGTTTCTTTGGGTCTGGCTTACTTTGCTTAGTATCATTTTTTACAAGTCTTTCCATTTCTTTACCAAGGAGACAATGCCATTCTTTCTGATGGAAGCACAGAATTCCATTTTTTGTATATATATCACATGTTTTGATCTGTTCATCCACGGAGGGGCATCTGGGTTGATTCCATATCTGGGTTATGGTAAATGATGCTGCGAAGGACATGGTTGTGCTGGTAGCTTTAAGTGTGGCCTGATTTGTGGTCAATTGGATAGATACCCAGGTGTGGGATTGTTGGGTCATATGGAAGCTCCATGTTTAGTCTTTTGAGGAACTGCCATACTGCTTTCCAAAGTGGTTGAACAAGAGGGCATCTTGGAATAATTATTGAGTTATAAGTGTTCCCATTATAACCAAGATCTGTGCAATCATAAGTTTCATAGGTGAATAATTACAAACTAATGAGAAAAGTAATTTGTCTGTATTTAGTGTGTAAATATTTTTCAAAAGAATTTCTTCTAAAGATATATTGGTTGAAAATTTTAATTGAAATATCTTAAACCTTTAAAATGTGTACTTTGACAGTCACATAATATGGCTGCAGACATGATTTGCCTTTGGATGGAAACAGAAAAATTTCAGTGGAAGTTACTGAAATGTGCTTGCTCAATGTCTATCCATCCATCCATGAATATGGGTCAAAAGTTTTGTTTGACATTTGATATATATCTCCCACATTATGGAACTTATAGCCTTACAGAAACTCCTTAAATGGTAGAGAAAACAAGGGGATGAGTGGTTATTATAATTTTTGAAAGAAGAAAAGTGAATGAAAGTATTTTGTGGGATACAGTGACTGTGCAAGTAGAAGAAAGGAAGATAGAGAAGTGAGACATTTAAAGTGTTTTCCTGACTGCTTAGTAATAATTATCTTTTCTATAATATTTTCTGCCAACCATGTGAGGTAGAACCAATTTTATTTTCCTCATTAGGTAGATGATAAAACTGATGTATAGATATTCAAGTTTCCAAGATCCCACAGCTATAGAGAAGACAGAGCTCTACCTATCACTCTTTCCATTACTTAAAGTTGGGAAATCCCAGACTCTAGTATAAGGTCCTATTAGACCCCAAATACTTAACAGAATGTTAGACATTAAAGAATAATAAGTCAGTAATATAAAAGAAAGAAAACAAAATATGATGAAAGGATGTTCTTCTGTTTGGGCTATTAAGTAGGTCACCCACTAAAAGGCTATTTTGGTATAAAAATTTAGAGGGCATGTAGTACATATACCAACATCACTGACCTGATTCTTCACTTTTAAGATCTAAGAAAATCAGAGGAACCTTTTTTTTTTTTTCCAGAGGGGGAGATCATTTGTGTAGCTCAAGAAAATGTTGGTTAAGAAATTTGATTAAACCAGGCTAGTGCTCTAGATTTTCTGAGCTTTGATCCACTAGAGGTAATGATGATCTAAATAAGAAGGATTCTTTATATTTTTTTACCATGCGTAGTCAGCATTTTCCTCCCATTCCATCTCTTCCCTCCTCTTATTCCTCCTCCCCTTTCCTCCTCTTTCCTCCTTTTCCCTTTCTCTTTTGCATTTTCTTAACTTAGGGCATATATGACAAATTATTAATATTTTAATTCACTATAAAGCAGCTCTCTGTGGCAATGGCTACTCCCTATAATTTTGATATCTGAAGCATTTTGGCCCCCAGGTTCATTGGAATCAAATTAGAATGGAAATATTTCCTTTGCAGTTGTGTTTATGACAGCCTAGGCATTTGTTATTAATTGAGAAATTGGGAAACAATTGGGAAAATAGTTAATTTTCACCATGTTTCAATTTGACTCTTTATACACAATGCAATACTCATTGGGCTTAGGGTAAAACATTTCTTCTAGGGCTGGGGATATAGCCTAGTGGCAAGAGTGCCTGCCTCGGATACACGAGGCCTTAGGTTCGATTCCCCAGCACCACATATACAGAAAACGGCCAGAAGCGGCGCTGTGGCTTAAGTGGCAGAGTGTTAGCCTTGAGCGGGAAGAAGCCAGGGACAGTGCTCAGGCCCTGAGTCCAAGGCCCCAGGACTGGCCAAAAAAAAAAAACAAAAAACAAAAAACAAAAAACATTTCTTCTAAGCTATTTTGTCTTAAATTTAAATACTCAAGCTTAATAATGAATCCATTTTAACCTGTTGAATTCTATTTTCCTTCTAGTCTTGTACTTAAAAAAATGTTCACACTTGTTGAACATTATCTCTTCTTCCCGCTTTTTCCCTCCCTCTCTCTTCTTTTTCTCTCCCTCCCTTTCCAACTCTTTCACTCTCTCTCCATTTCCACCCCTATTTCCACCTTCCTCTTTCCCCAGAGGGATAACTTCCACAAATACAGATAATTCAAACTTGATACATGCTACCCTGACAATACTCATACTCATCAAGAGTGGCCGGTGATCTCTGGAAGGGGTTAGAAATAATACATATTCCATGAATAAGAAACAGAGTTCATATCCTTTGGCACTGCCTAATCCTTTGACTAGTCCCTGTTAGGAAGATAGTATGGGAAAGCAGAAGATTACTTTGAAATAGTTATCTGTTAGAGGTGCGAGGTGGCTGTGCTTATCTGATAGGTAGCATTAAACTGCGGAGACTTTCAGATTAATCATGGTTTGCAATTTTTAGCAGGTTTAAAATTTTCTTTTCTTTCTGAACCCACTGGGGAGGAGAAAAAGGATTAGCAACACTATTAGAAAACTGTTGGCACATTTAGTCTGTTGGCTACTTAATTTATTAGCAGATAGGGGAACTGCCTCAGGATGATGATTTAACATGTAGGATGAGGTGGAATAAATCTCAAATGTACCTGTTCCAAAATTGTGTTAATCCTTTCGACTTCACAGTCAATCAAGTATCGCTTTTCTTGCCTTCTGTCCATTTCTTCAATGATGCGCCTGAATTCCTGGACGTCCTTTATGTTTCCTACAGACCTTGCTGTTACTTGCCAGTTGTTTTGCACTGCTGCTTCCATAATAGCTTGTAGAATGGAAAATCCTGAAGGAAGGAAAGAAACAGCTATAATGACTTTTTTCTTTTAACATATCTTGGTATGTGTTAAACATTCTACTGAGTTTCTATTCACAGCCTATTGGGGTCCCTTTGAACTTTATCCACTTGGGAGAGCATGCTTACTCACAAACTCAGCCTTAACCCTCAAGACAACTGACACCTCCATTTCGTTTTAAAAAAAAGAAGATTCTACAACTTGCAGCCACCAGGTTAGGTGTTTTCAAAGTCTGTGCCTAAGAACTTACAGATGAGTCATAGTATGTGATTTTTAAAAATTAATATGGATTATCAAATCACTGTGGAATGAATGGAGAGAAATTCTTCCTCAGACTTGGCTGCTATTTTCCAATTTCATTTGCAGCTCGTTTCCTTCATCATTTACCTAAGCACTCTGAGAATGAGAAATAACTTTAGTAGATATAACATTCGTTGTAACATGGCTGATCCTTACATGGATATGACTATTCAATAAGGTGACTTGTCTTTCTGGTAAAACAACTTTATTAAAGTCAGACAAAGATGTTCTATAACAAAGATATGTATGGTTCTTGTCCCTTGATAATAGCATTACAAAATAGTTCATTCAAATTAAGACTTCAGGGCTGGGGATATGGCCTAGTGGCAAGAGTGCTTGCCTTGTATACATGAGGCCCTGGGTTCGATTCCCCAGCACCACATATACAGAAAACGGCCAGAAGTGGTGCTGTGGCTCAAGTGGCAGAGTGCTAGCCTTGAGCAAAAAGAAGCCAGGGACAGTGCTCAGGCCCTGAGTTCAAGGCCCAGGACTGGCCAAAAAAAAAAAAAACAACAAAAAACAAATTAAGACTTCATATGGTTTTTCCTATTCTCATTTAAATTTACCAGGAATTCCAGGTTCCTTTTTGGTTAGTTTATATCAGACCATAATAAGTAACTAACAGCATCCTGAATCTATGTTAAATCAGGAAAAGAGAAAAGATCTGAGGTTTAAGAGACATAGGACAAAGGGTGAACCAATGCAACAAGACATTTTGTTGGAAATGAACTTTACAACTTGTGGGGAAGGTACTCAGAGGCAAGGGAAAGTGGGAATAAATGAGGGGTGTAACAGTGTTTGACAAGAAATATACTTATTACCTTCTGTAACTGTTACCCTCTGTACATCATGTTTTCAATAAAATAAAATATTAAAAAGATTTAAAAAAGAAAAAATAAATTTCAGGTAAACGACTTGGGCTTATGGCTACAGAAACTGGCAAGAAGAGTAAATCAAAGTACAAGCAACAAGAGCACCAAAACCATTTTCTACTTATAGTCCTTTAGAGTAATCATATCTCTATTGTTATGACTATAGTCTTGCTATTGGTATGAATCTATAACCTGAGGATAATTTCATCAAATATAGACATGATTTTATTGGGATATTATCAATAGCACTTTCTCCCCATAGATTTCCATAATTTTTTCATTTATACTCAGGTAACAATTAATGGGAGTACATGATAGGGATGGTTTGTGATGTTCAAATATAGTCGCCCACTGGAGGAGCAGGGAATGGAGGAAGAGCCTATTGTCCTTTGAATGCAATGCAGTTTCAGTGCTGTCTCAAGCTCACCCTGTAGTGTAAGCAGGCTACACTTCAGGATTGGCCTCACTGTACCATAGCAAATGGTATTGACATTTGGAGAGCATGCTTCAGGGAGATGGCAGCAGTGACTCAGCCGGTCATTATGACTCCTTTGTGCACTGGGTGTATGCAGGAAGAAGATCACAAATGAGACCCAAGCACTTGGTAATTTCCAAATGAGCAATTTCAGCACAGGAGCTCAAAATTACAGATCAGAGAAAATTACCATTGCTTTAAATGTTAATTCTTACTCTTTTTAGACCAACCACGCACATTTATTTCTCAGATTTACATTTTCATGGGGTTTTCGATGTACTCTCAGCTTCAGTGGGAGTTGAGGGTGCATAGTGGGCCAAGGCATGGGATTAAGAAATAAACATAGGAAGAAAGAGATTAAAGCATTTGGAAATCTTTCTTAAGCAGTATACAATAAGGCATCATTATTCTGAATCTCACTAATTAAGAATTTATGAAAATTCAGTAGACTGGCTTGATTTTTTTCTGTACTATTTATGAATAATAACAGTAATGAAATTACAGTCTTTGGCATATATAAAATAAATGTTTAAAAAAGCCCTTTAGAAAAAAATATGTGTTGGGTGGAAATCTGAATTCTTGGAAGGGGAAAGTATAGAGGTATGTGAGGTGCATATGATCAAAGTACATTATAAGTATGAAAATAATATAAGGAAACCACAGAAACTGTCAGAAAGAGAGGAAAAAGGGAGGGGGTAAGAGAATTCGATCTAAGTACATTATATGTGCTGGTATGGAAATATCCAAATAAGGCCTTTAGTACCATTTATACTAATACAAATTAAATTTGAATCATTTTACTATCTACTCATTGGTCTTTTCCAACCATTTGGGATGATAAGGAATAAGTTTAATCCCCTTTTCTATGTTCACATTTTTTGAAATTAGTTAGCATGTCTCTCCTTAGCCTCCATTTCAGATTAAAGAGGTCCCGAACCTTCAACAGCTAATTCTTTGACATTCTGACAAGTTTCCTCACACTTCTGTTCCTTTCCTAGACATATTTGTCAATATTTTATTGACACTAATAATTCTGATGTGATCTGGACAGTGAGTATGGATGAGAATAGGATTATTTCTTGCTTTAATATAGTTTATTTAAAAACTGAAAATTGTAAACATTTTTAAGTATCCAGAATATATTGTTAACTAGCATCAAGCTTAGATTTAACTAAAACTATACCAGTTATTCCCATAAACCTTTGCTGTGTAATAACTCAACATCCATATATCAAGCTTGGTTCTTTTCTAATTTGCTTTTTATCTCTCTTCTTTGTTGTTGTTGTTGTTGTTGCTTTTTGCCAGTCCTGGGGCTTGAACTCAGAGCCTGAGCACTGTCCTTGGCTTATTTTTGCTCAAGGCTAGCACTCTACCACTTGAGCCACAGCACCACTTCTGGCTTTTTGTATACATACGTGATGTTGAGGAATCGAATCCAGGGCTTCATGTATACGAGGCAAGCACTCTACCACTAGGCCATAATCCCAGCCCTCTCTGTTTTTAATAGTACTAGAGTTTGAACTCAGGGTCTAGGCCTTTATTAACCTTTTCTCTCAAGGCTAGTAGTCTACCACTGAGTTACAACTTCATTTCTCAGAGTTTTTTTTTAAATTTTTTATTATAAAACTGATGTACAGAGAGGTTACAGTTTCATACCTTAGGCATTGGATACATTTCTTGTACTGTTTGTTACCTTGTCCCTCATACCCCCCATTTCTCAGAGTTTTTATTGTTAATTGGAGAACAGAATCACATGAACTCTCTTGCCCTGGCTGTTGTCAAATCATGATACTTAGAACTCAGTCTCCTGATTAGCTAGGATTAGAGGCATAAGCCATAGGCACCCAGATGTTACCTGTATCTAAACAAAATCCTTAACTCTATACTATACTCACCACTTCTTTATTTGACAATCTTGCAAATTTGAAAAATAGTGTCATCTACTTATTCAGTTACTATCATTGTTATTCCTCAAGGTGATTGCACAAACCTGTCCCATTCCCAGGCACACCCTGCTACCTATAGACATTACTGCATGATTCTTTCCCTCACTTTTACTGACTTCTTGTTAATTTCTCCAGAGATGAATAGATTTAAATTTAAATAAAACAATCACAAGCAATGGAGAAATTGCTAGTGTACCGCAGACATTTAAATAATACCTTACAACCTATAAATATAGAATGCTGTGCTGCAGTAAAAGACAACTTATTGTATATATCCTAACAAGGAAAGATTCCCACTATATAATGTATTATGTAATATGTAACAAAAAACCCCAAACTGCAGAATAGCAATTTTGTGGAAAAGAAAACTTCATGCTTGTATATGTACAGAAAAAAATCTAAATAATTTGCAAGTTATTTCAGAGGTATAAAATTACCAATAACTTCTTTTCAGTCATGTGATTGCACAGTGTTTGACTGTTTTGTAAGAAATAGCTAATATTTTCTGTAAAGATGAAAACAAAGTTTTAAAAATATGAGTCATGCTGTCCTCTCAAAACACAAGCTCCTAGAATATGTACATTACAGGTGAGCACTTCTGTAGTTGCTGTCTATTGGCACAAAGAGGTCTTTTAATAAGCAGTGATTTTACAGGGTTAAAAAAATAATTTTGTTATTTGAAGCACGGGAATGTGCTAATCAAAAATTAAGGAGAAAAAAAGCACACTGATTTTTTTTCAAATTTTTATTATCAAACTGATATACAGAGAGGCTACAGTTTCATACGTTAGGCATTGGATACATTTTTTTGTACTGTTTGTTACCTGTCCCTCATTCCCCCCCTCCCTCTCCCCCTTTCCCTTTCCCCCCATGAGGTGTTCAGTTCACTTAGACCAAACAGTTTTGCAAGTATTGCTTTTGTAGTTGTTTGTCTTTTTTTACCCTGTGTCTCTCGATTTTGGTATTCCCTTTCAATTTCCTAGTTCTAATACCGGTATAGATGGTTTCCAATATACTCAGATAAGATTACAGAGATACTGTAGATACAACCACAGGAAGGTGATACAAGAACATCATCAATAGTAGAAGGTACAGATAGATACACAGGGGACATTGAAAGTAGTTACAACTGTGATGTAACAATCGTTTCCATAACATGGAGTGCATTTCACTTAGCATCATCTTATGTGATCATAAGGGTATAGCTATTGGGCTTATGTGATCATAAGGGTATAGCTATTGGGCTCTTGTGATCCTCTGCTCTGACTTGTCTAAACCTGTGCTAATTATTCCCAATAAGGGAGACCAAAAAGTCCATGTTTCTTTGGGTCTGGCTCACTTCACTTAGTATAACTTTTTCCAAGTCCTTCCATTTCCTTACAAATGGGGCAATGTCATTCTTTCTGATAGAGGCATAAAATTCCATTGTGTATATGTACCACATTTTCCTGATCCATTCGTCTACTGAGGGGCATCTGGGTTGGTTCCAGATTCTAGCTATGACAAATTGCGCTGCGATGAACATTGTTGAGCACACTGATTTTTTTTTTTTTTTTTTTGGCCAGTCCTGGGCCTTGGACTCAGGGCCTGAGCACTGTCCCTGGCTTCTTCACGCTCAAGGCTAGCACTCTGCCACTTGAGCCACAGCGCCGCTTCTGGCCGTTTTCTGTATATGTGGTGCTGGGGAATCGAACCTAGGGCCTCGTGTATCCGAGGCAGGCATTCTTGCCACTAGGCTATATCCCCAGCCCGAGCACACTGATTTTTAAATGAGTGTGTGTCTAGAGTTTCCTGGGCTAGAGCCTTGTTCTCATTTTCTAAGTAAATCAGAATTATGACTGAACGCTGCAGTGTCTTTTCCTATGCACTTTCTCTGTGCTTAAGCAAGTGTCTGTTGTGCTTTAGAGCCCTGGGAGGAATGGTCACCTCAGTTTAGTATATGTCTCTGATCAATCCAAACAATGATTTTGTTTTCATATTGAATTTCTTGTAGTTTGACTGTTCTATGTCATGGCTGACCGAACAGTAAATAGGAGCTTGAGGGAGAAAAAAGTTTGATTTGGAAGGCAGAGCAAAGGCACAGTCTCATGATTGTAGGAGGTGAGGTTTGTAAGAAAGCCCTTTGTAAAAATAAGCCTGCTGTTTTAGCAGTTTCACAATTGTCATGTACTCTGTGTGAGTTTTAGCAGGCCCAACTTTGCAATGCTTACAGCTACTTTTATTTGCACAACAAATCTCTCATCTTGATTCCACACCACCATTGCTGTCCACATTCTTGTTTTCTTTCTCAGGGTAAAGAATGGGAGCTATAGCATGGGTTACAGAGTGAGCACTAGATAAACTTTCACTAAGAACTAAGAACAAGATGATCATGCATGAGGAACTGAGTTATAATCTCATTCCATTGCATGGTTGTTGGACTACTCTTGGCAAACAAGGATACAATCTTTGTAAAATGTAGCATAGTAGATGCTGATACATACATCCAGACCACCCCGTAGCTCCAAAGATGAATTCTTCCAGCTCCTTGGAAAATTGTTGGTTGAAAAGAGACACTTGGCTTAAATGTATTCCCCCTTCCTAGGTCATCTTACAAGATAGAAAGGCACATATTTGTCACTGCCACTCCCTGCCAAAAAAATTGGTTAGCACTAAAGGGTAACTCCTGCTTCAGATCTCCCTGAAGGGAAGGGTCGAGGCCTTGTGACTGGGCCATATCTCATGTTTTTATTTTCCAAACTTGCATCCTTCTTATCTCCTCACAAATGCTGACAATAAGTGGGCTTCTTAAAAAAAATCAAACAAACCAAAAACCCCCACTAGCCTTGGAATCCCATTTCAAAGTGAGCCAATCTGCAACCTTATCCATGAGGTGCCAGAAGATATAAAAAGCTCTCAAACTTAAAGTTGTCAAAATCATTTTCCAAAAAGAAAAAGGGGCCAAGATTTTTATCAAAGTACAAACACACTGTAGATTGCTCATGCTAAACAAATTTAGTATAAGATCTGAAAACAGAGAAGAACAATAAACAAAATATTAGCATAGGGGAGATGATAATGAAGACATCCAAGGAAATAGAATTGAGGATAATTTTTTTCCAGTAAGGGACTATTGGCACCTTGTGTCACTCTGACCTTGTACGAAATCTCTCAGAGCCACCCTGTGTGTACTTCAGATATGGCTTGTAGCAGTCTCCCAAATGATGGGAATCTCATATTGGAGAGAGGGTTTCACAGGAGTTTTGGCATTTATACCAATTTGTGCTTGGTATGGATTGTCAGTGCCCCAAAACTCCCAGAGGATTTGATGACCTTCTGGAAATTTTGTAGAATGGCAAGTTGATCTTTCCCAGAGAATAATTCACTTCCAAGTCCTATGTTAGCAACTGCCTTTCAATATTTGCACTTTGAAAAAAAGAGATTTAGTGTTAGAGTTTAGATGTGCAGTGTCTCCCTTGACAGCAGCCAAGGCTCTTGTGTTAAAGGTTTGGTTCCTAGATGACTGGGTTCTGGGGAAGTGATTGGATCAGGAGGGCTCTGACCAAATCAGTGGATTAATGTACTGATAGTCTCAGAATTTGGTGGTATTATTGAAAGGTGAAATTAAGTAGGAGGCAGGCCTAGTTGGAAGAAGTAGGTCACTTCCTTGAAGGGTGCCCTTGTCTCTGGTCTATCTCTTTTTTCTGTTTCTGGCTTCCATGAGGTAAGAAGCCTTGCTCTACAATGCTTCCTCTCCATGATGTTCTTCTCCAACACAAGCCCACAGTGTTGGTGCCATACATCTATGGACTCTGAAACGGATTCAAAAATAAATTCTCCCTTAGCTTGTTTATTTGGTCACAGCAATGGAAAAGCTGACTACTGCACTGAAACTAGCCCAAGAAAACTCTTGTGGCCTGCAATTGTCATAGGACCAAAGCGTTATAGGTTACAGGGACACTAACAGATGACTCAGAAAAGTAGGACATGATTTCTTAAGCTGTGTACTTCTTCTGACAAATGAAAGTTTACGAAAACCCAACATTTGAGTCAGACTGAGTAGAACTGCTATTGTTTGCAGGGTGGCAGTTAGTGAGAGTGAGGTAACTGGCCCCAAATCATAGTTTAGAGTTACAAACTGGAGTAAAATCTAAGCAAGGCTGGGGATAGACTTGTAAACAAATTTCTTAATTTCTAATGTAGTGCTGTTTCAACTATGTCATATTCTCCAACCTACTTTAGATTCTTTTTTCCCTTCTTTATTGTCAAAGTGAAGTACAGAGGGGTTACAGTTTCATGTGTAAGGAAAGTACATTACTTATCTAGCTTGTTACCTCCTCCCTCATGTTCCTCCTATCTCCCCCCTCCCAGATCCCTCCTCCCATGAGTTACATGGTTGGTTTACACCAGTTGGTTTTGTAAGTATCCTTATTGCATTGGTTTGTCTTTTTATACTTTGTCTCTCATTTTTGGTATTCCTTTTCCCTTCCCTAGTTCGAATACACGTCTATACATTGTCTGGGGTACTAAGATCAGTTACAGTAGTAACAGGAGTAAAACCACAGGAAGGGAATACGAGAGAACAGAAGGTACAGTTTCACATGGTATGTTGAAATTAACTACAGCAATGAAATACCATTTATTTCTATAACATGGAGTTTGTTTCACTTAGCATTATCTTATGCGTTCATACGGGCATAGCTATTGAGCTGTTGTGCGCCTCTGCTATGTCTATCCTAGATATGTACTAATTATTCCCTATGAGGGATACCATGGTGTCTATGTTTCTTTGGGTCTGGCTCATTTCACTTAGTATCATTTTTTCCAAGTCCTTCCATTTCCTTACGAATGGGGAAATGTCATTCTTTCTGATAGAGGCATAAAATTCCATTGTGTATATGTACCACTTTTTCTTGATCCACTCATCTACTGAGGGGCATCTGGGTTGGTTCCATATTTTAGCAATGACAAAATGTGCTGCGATGAACATAGTTGTACTGGTGGCTTTAATCTTTTGGGTAGATGCCCAAAAGTGGAGCTGCTGAGTTGTAGGGGAGCTCTATGTTTAGCCTTCTGAGGAATCTCCATACTGCTTTCCAGAGTGGTTGAATAAGTTTGCATTCCCACCAACAATGAAGTAGGGTTCCCTTTTGGCTACATCCCTTCCCAGCATTTGTTATTGTTAGTTTTCCTGATAATGGCCATTCTTACTGGGGTGAGGTAGAATCTCAATGTTGTTTTGATTTGTATTTCTTTTTTTTTTTTTTTCTCCAATTTTTATTTTCAAACTGACGTACAGAGAGGTTACAGTATCATACTGATTTGTATTTCTTTATTGCCAGTGATATAGAGCACTTTTTCATGTGTCTCTTGGCCATTCTAATTTTCTCTTCAGGGAAGTCTCTTTTTAGGTCTTTAGCCCATTTGCTGAGGGGGCCGTTGGTTCTTTGAAGATTTGTTTTGGAGGAATTTAACTTTTTGAGTTCTATGTGTATTTTAGATATGAGGCCTTTGTCTTTTGTATGGCTGGTAAAGATCTTCTCCCAATCTGTGGGCTTTCTGTTTATCTTGCGAGCTATGTCTTTTGCCCTGCAGAAGCTCTGCAGTTTGATGCAGTCCTATTTGTCCAACCTTTCTTCCATTTGTTACGTTTCTGGGCCTTTGTAAGGAAGTTTCATCCTATGCCAAGGAGTCCAAGTATTTCTCCTATTTCTTCTTGTAGTGTTTTCAGGGTATCTGATTTTACTTCCAGGTCTTTGATCCATTTGGAATTGGCTTAGATCCTTGTCTCAGAGAGGCTCTTGCAAACTGAGCCCAAGTTGAGTTCCTGAGAGGCTGATATGCACATTGAAGATGAATCCTATATCTTGGAAACCTGGAAGGTTTCTGCTGATGGAGGGTTAGAAGGCCAATGTGAAGGACTCAGCATCTTATTTCCATGGCAATGGAATGAACTTACAAGGTGGCCACTAAAGTCTTGCTTTTCTGCTTGAGTCCATCCTGCCAGGTTTGTATAGAGGAGACCTCCACGTGGTTGTTTAGGCAGAGGAGAGTTTATTGAAGGGGGTGTGTATGTCAAACTTCTGGCTCCACAGGTGCAGAGGCGGTACCAGATGGAGGGGTGCAGATAGAAAGGGAAGGAGAGGGGAGGGGAGCTAATCATGGAGACGCCTACTTTAGATTCTGATGTCAGGATGATGATTGGCAGCTTTTGAAGTGGATGCACAGTGTATCTTTGCATCCCATCTCCTCTTCTCCTTTCCCTTCCTCTCCCCTCAACCAGGTCTTACTACGTAGCCTAGGTTAGCTTAGAACTCACTATGCAGATTATTCCTTTTTTTTTTGAATATTGCCTACTTATTTCAATTGGAAACATTTGTGTTTATGTTAATGTCTTTGTTATTGATTTATAAGAGCCATCATATATTGATATCATGTCTGTAATATGTGTTATTTCTGTTTTAATCGAGAACATTGCACTTCTGTGTTGCTTATAATTTGATGGATATGTTTGTAATTTTATGAAATTAAAAGTTGCTTAAACATCATGTGAGACTAAAGAAGGAAATGAAAATCACTTTAAAATTTTTATTCTAGCATTCATCTGGACTTAAAAAACACAAATCTTATTCAAACCAGTCTCTATTTCTTGCCACTTATTTGATCTCCATAAACTTTCAAAGAAATCTCTCCTCAATAACAAACAGTACAAGAAATGTATCCAGTGCCTAACGTATGAAACTGTAACCTCTCTGTACATCAGTTTGATAATAAAAAAAATAAAAATAAAAAAAAGAAATCTCTCCTCAATATTATGAGAGAAAAGAGTCGTAAGAAATGTAGGTATGTAGTGTGAAGGCAGTTTCTGAGACAGAAGTGAAGAGTAGAAAAACAGAAGTAGAAGACAAATCATAAGCTCAAATTAGTTATTTTGAATTCTTTCCATTATCTATTCAAATTATGCATAGATTTGATATTCTGGCTAAATTTACTAGTTCTTTTTTTTTTTGGCCCATTGTGGGGCTTGAACTCTGGGCTTTGGTGCTGTCCCTGAGCCTTTCAGCTCAAGGCTAATGCTCTGCCAGGTTGAGCCACAATGCCACTTTCCTGTTTTCTGGTGGTTAATTGGAGATAACAGTCTCTCCAGACTTTCCTGCCCCAGCTGGCTTTGAATTGTGTTCCTCAGATCTCAGCTTCCTGACTAGTTAGGATTACAGGCATGAGCCACGGGTGCTCTGCCAATTCACTAGTTCTTAAGTCTCCCTTTGATATGCTCTGAGTATTTTTTTTTTTGTCATGCCTTGTGTTTGTTCTAATTCCTCTGCATTATCTTGAACTCCTGATATCCTGTATTTAACTACTTTTGTTCTATTGCCTATACTCTCAATGTGCTTTGAAATAGGGAGCTAGAGCTCTTCATGCTTCCAAGCTCTTTGTTGATGTTATTTCTCATATTCTCTACTAGTTTTTATGGTTTCTATCTCCTTGTTAATATTGTCTTTCATTTTCTTCATTGAAGTATTCTTGTTTATATTGTCTTGAATGTCCTGCTTTTTTCATGTTATTTTTCCTTTTGTCTGTTTCTCTTTTATTGGTGGATTTGATCTTTTATTTCATTGACCAATTTTGTCATCATTGCTTTAATAATTCTTTTGTATTTCCTCTTTTCTTCACTCTCACTAAAGTCATCCTCTAAGTTGTTGTTAGTTTTTGAGAGTGGCATGTTGTCTTGATTGTTCATGAATTTTGTGTTCTTTAGCTGTAATTTACACATCTGGGTTCAGAGTTTGTAAAGATTCAGTTTGATATTAAGTTCAATCATGATGGGACTCCATGACGTGAGAGCATAACTAAAAGGTAAAAAGTTAATGTCTAGGGCAAGAGAAGTGTGGAAAGGGCAAGTTTTAGAAGTGTTCAGTGGAAAAGCCACCAGCACAACAATGTTCATCGCAGCACAACTTGTCATAGCTAGAATCTGGAACCAACTCAGATGCCCCTCAGTAGATGAGTGGATCAGGAAAATGTGGTACATATACACAATTGAATTTTATGCTTCTATCAGAAAGAATGACATTGCCCCATTTGTAAGGAAATGGAAGGACTTGGAAAAAGTTATACTAAGTGAAGTGAGCCAGACCCAAAGAAACATGGACTCTATGGTCTCCCTTATAGGGAATACTTAGCACAGGTTTAGGCAAGTCACAGCAGAGGATCACAAGAGCCCAATAGCTATACCCTTATGAACACATAAGATGATGCTAAGTGAAATGAGCTCCATGTTATGGAAACGATTGTTATATCACAGTTGTAACCACTTTCAATGTGCCATATGCAACTGTAGCCTCTATTATTGATGATATTCCTGTATCACCTTCCTGTGGTTGTACCTACACTATCACTGTATCTTATCTGAGTATATTGGAAACCGGGTATACTGGTATTAGAACTAGGAAACTGAAAGGGAGTACTAAAATCGAGAGACACAGGGTAAAAAAGACAAATGACTACAAAAGCAATACTTGCAAAACTGTTTGGTATAAATGAACTGAACACCTCATGGGGGGAAAGGGAAAGGTGGAGGAGGGAGGGGGAATGAGGGACGAAGTAACAAACAGTACAAGAAATGTATCCAATGCCTAATGTAAGAAACTGTAACCTCTCTGTAATTCAGTTTGATAATAAAAATATATATTAAAAAAAGAAGTGTTCAGTGGAGAGATTTAATTCTAGATTATAATGGAAAGAGAAAGAGAAAGAAAGAAGAAGACAAGTGATACATGCATAAGTCTAGAACAATAAGAGAAAGAAAGAGAAACCATGTGATCTATTCCAGTGAAGTAAGAATGTTTAAGGAGCAATGCATCTCAGTCCCTAACCACTAGTGCAGCCAACTCTAACTAGCCTAATTTGGGTCCTGATACTCACATACTTAAGTACCCCTACACTTTTAAAGAGAGAAAGGCAATAGGAAAGGCAAAGAGAAAGTAAGGTGAACAAGCAAAGCAACAACAAAAATCCTTAATAAATGCATAAACAAAAAACAAAAATGAGAAAAAGAATGTCTTCTTTTCAATATGTTCAGAATTCACTATCTAGAGAGCTGTTCCGTGGAACAGTTTAGGAGAGTTGGGGTCTTTAAATCTTTGCTTTCCTCTGTATTCTGCAGCCTTCCTCCTGGTAGTTTAGGGCTGGAGGGTAAGGTTGGCAGTCACAGGGACTGGTCCTCAAGTTCTCTGCCCTTCTGCTTGTTTTGGAGCTGCAGGTAGCTGGTCCATGGCAGGATTGAAAAATCAGTTATTTTGTCTTAAATTTTGCTGTGTCTAAGAAAGTTAAAACATAAAATAGTGAACTCAAAGCCAACACTTTGGGGAATGAGCGATTCATATTACAAAGTGTACTTTTTCTTGAAAAATAACTTGTGGAAAGTTTCCCATAGCAATTTGGATCCACATTTTGTTGTTTTGTTGTTTCTTGTTTTTGTTTTGACTTGTTTTAGCACTTTTGGTTTCCATCAAAATCAATATAGTGATTGCTTAAATTTGAGATGTGAATGCAGAAACTGTACTGTATATGAGGAGTTCCAGATGGGAAGATCAAAAACCCCTGTGTTTGCATATGGATGTCAATCTGTGAATTTTATGGAACAGGATAAAAACAAATATTCACATACACACAACTCAATTTACCCTCCAGAAGTTAAGATTTCCCTGTGGCCTTCGTTCTTCGTAATTGTGTTTGCTTAAGTTTTTCTTTAATTAGGAAGTAGCCCTCTGAAAATCTCTCTCTTGAAGATGCATTATTAGACTGAGTCTTTCAAACTAATTTGTGGAATTAGTGAACACAAGGTGCCTTCAGTTTCCCAACTCTGTGTCCTTTTCCCTATTCTCTGAGGCAGATAATCCTTCAACCCAAATCAAACTCTTGTCCTACACTGTCCAATGACTTGATAGAAGCTTTGATTATGAGCTCTTCCATGGAAGATTTATTAACAGTTACAAAGAATTAGTAAAGCACCAACATTTGAAGAAGAAATTGTAGGCAACAGTAAGTGATAAATTGTTGTTTGGCCTTTGAAGTTATTTCTAGTACCCTAATATCCTTTTAAAATCCACAACTAGTACTTACAAAGTATAAGGTTGTTTCTGACACTGGCAGTGCATGTAATCCTACCTTTTCCAATTTTCCCTTTTATCCTGTTCTTCCTTATGAACTTTGACGCCCTGATGGTGAATTATGAAGTTCTATTCTCTTCACCCTAAGCTGAGAAAATACACCCTAAGAAACATGTTGGGTTTTTGGAGTGAAAGCACACTTGCTTTGCACTGTCAGCTGAATGAAAATTTGGAAGTCCATCTGTAGTATATGTGCTTAAATGTGGGGGTGAAGCAGAATAAACAAGCCTCTGATCCTCAATCACCAAGGTCTGATATTAAAAACAGAAACAACTGAAAGTATTGGGGTTCGACTAAAGGATTGACTACAGTGCTTGTTGTGCATGAGTTTCCTATGTTTTTGTTAGGCATCTATGAAATTGTCCTTGGATATGGTGCCTACATCACAAACACACATAGGGCAAGAATCATCTCAGAATTGCTTTGTGGCCTTTGGTCATTTAACAGAGCAATGCATGATCCTATTCACTAATATTTCCTCCCTTGGCTTCTTAATCCCCTTTAAGCAAATATTGACCATGTGTCTAAGGCTCCTAGCCAAGGAAGTGGTCAATGGCCTGGGTAATAGAAAGCATTTTATGGGGACCTGGGGGTTAGAAATCTAGATCTCAACGAAACAGTAGTTTCCAGCGGGAGATGGGTGACAGGGAGCTTTATACATAAATAAAAACAGGCCCTACTTACAGGTGTATATATCTTCCTTCCAATCCCAATTTTTTTCTAAATGTAATTAAGGGACTACAAATTAAGGAAATCATTGACTACTTTGTGGTCTCATTTCAAACATGGATTGAACTTTGATGAAGTCCCAGAATTGGGTATATTTTAGATAGAGTATCCACACTCAGGGCTTACCTTTGGAAACAGCAGTTAATATGGCCAGTGTATGAAATCACTGACATACATAGGATTTGAGCTAAACAAATATATGCTTGAGTTCCACTAAGCAAAAGGATTTTCCTAAGGAGAAAATGACTTATCTGGAGTATTCATCAGCATTCTCAATTTTCAGAATGTATGGCCAAGACAAAACTCTTAACTTTGGTGGCAAGGGATGGAATGATGGCTAGAATGAGTAGGAAATGGATAATAAGTAGATGTGAATATATGCCAAAGACGAAAGGACTTTGAGTCTGATTACTCCACTTGCTATATCTGCTGGATCTCTTGCTCCTGGTAGTAGTGAAGGACTGTCAAAGCTAACATTAAGGGTGAGGTCTTGCCTAGAGGATATAGAAGGGCCAATGATAAAGTCCTGAAGACAAGATGGAACAAGCTTGTCCTTTGAGTCAAAAATGATTTCCTTTTAATGAATATTGCCACCTTAAAACCTGCTTGAGAAACCTCCAAAGTGGGATGGGAGAAATTCAGAGTTAAATAGTTTTATATTATTTCTGTGCTTTAAAAAACCAAAATGAGACAAACGACTCCAAAAGCAATATTTACAAAACCATTTGATATAAACCAACTGAACAACTCATGGGGCGGATAGGGAAAGGGGGAAGGGGAGGGAGGAAATGAGGTAACAAATAGCACAAGAAATACTGTACCCACTGCCTTACATATGACACTGGGACCCCTCTGTACATCACTTTGACAATAAGTAAGTTATTATTCAGAAAAAAAGAAAAGAAAAAAAAACCCAAAATAATTCCAAGATCACTTCATTTTGATTGGTTGTTTTGTTTCAATTTAGATTTTTTTTCAATGGGAAAGAAGAGAATAGCCTTAACAGTATGGAGGAGGGTGTTTCATCTTGTGTATACCTTGGACTCCTGAAAAAGAGGATGGATATTATCTGGGCTATAGAGAAGTCAGGTTGTCTGAGATATCTTAGAATTCTTGAATAGGAGAACCAGAATTAGTGATGACCTTGATCTCTTCACTGTACAAATGAGAATCTGCAGCCCAGACAGGGAAAGTGGATAACTCAGTGATAGATTGTACACCTGGCTGTAACCAACACTTACCTTTTTAAAAATGTCAATATTAATGTAAAATGATATTTGTCCTGTTTTGTGTATAGGGATTCTTTAAAAAATATTTTAGGGGCTGGGAATGTGGCTTAGTGGTAGAGTGCTTGCCTAGCATGCATGAAACCCTGGGTTTGATTCCTCAGCACCATATAAAAAGAAAAAGCTGGAAGTGGCACTGTGGTTCAAGTAGTAGAGTGCTAGCCTTGAGCAAAAAGAAGCCAGAGACAATGCTCAGGCCCTGAGTTCAAGCCCCTGGACTGGCAAAAAAATTTTATTGTAAAGGTGATGTAGAGAGGTTACAGTTATACAAGTAAGGTCGTGAGTACATTTCCTTTTGAACAGTGCCACTTCCTCCCTCTTTCTCTACCAGTTTTTTCCCCTCCCGACTTCCTTCCCCCCAAAGTTGTATAGTTCATTTTCAACATAGTGTCTAGTGGGTTTCACTGCTGAATTGGTTCACCCTTTGTCCCACTGCTTCCGTGCTTCACCTTCCCCACCCAAATCAGATAAACTTAAATACAAGAAAAAGTGTACAGAAATTGTAAACAGTGGCAGGAGGGAATAAACTAAAGGAAAAAGGAAAGAAGAAAAAAGAACTGAAAACAGTAAAAGAATAAAAAAACTCTTGCTTATATTTCTTGGAGTTAATTTTGAAAAAATATCGTTTTATATGATCATATGCACAGTTAGTGAAACTTGCAATTCTCTCCTAAGGATATCCTCCTTGTTCTCTCTGTGTGAACATTTAGAGTGCTGCTTAATTAATCATGTCCAGGTGTAATTATTTGTCTTTTACTATCCATCGGGTCTACTTGTAGATTTACAGGCACATTCTAATTGTTACAAATGAGGGAAAACATGCAGTCTATGTTTCTTTGGGTCTGGGTTACTTCACTTAGTATATTTTTTCCCCAAATCTTTCCATTTCCTTATGAATGGGACACTCTGTTTTTTTTTTTTTTTGCTGGAAGCAAGGAATATATATATATATATATATATATATATATATATATATATCACATTTTCTTGATCCATTTGACCATTGAGGGGCATCTGGGTTGATTCCATATTTTAGCTATGGTAAACAATGCTGAAACCATCATGGTTGTGCTGGTGGATTTAGTGGCCTGGTTTGTGATCAATTGCATAGATGCCCAGGAGTGGGCATTGCTGGATATATGTTTAGTCTGTTGAGAATCCTCCATACTGGTTTCCAGATTGGTTGACCAAGTTTCCATTCCCAACAACAGTGGTCTCTTTTGACCACATCACTGCCAGCATCTGTTATTGTTAGTTTTCTTGATAATGGCCATTCTAACTGGGATGTGATGGAATCTCAATGCTGTTTTGATTTGCATTTCTTTTATGGCCAAAGATGTTAAACATTTTTTCATGTGTCTATTGTCAATTCTTATTTCTTTTTTGGAGAAGTCTCTCTTTAAGTCTTTAGCCCATTTATTAATTAGGTTGCTTCTTTGAGGATTTGTTTTGGGGAGGTTTAATTTTTGGAGCTCTGAGTATATTTTAGAGATGAGGCCCTTGTCTGATGCATAGCTAGTAAAGATCTTTTCCCACCTGTGGGTTTTTTTTAAACTTATGTTGCTAGCTATGTCCTCTGGCATGTAGAAACTCTTCAGTTTAATGCAGTCCTACTTATCTAGAGTTTCTTTGATTTGTTTTGTTTCTGGATCTTTACTTAGGAGGTTTTGACCTGTTCCAAGGAGCTTTAGTGTTTCCCCTATCCCTGTAATATTTTCAGGGTATCTGGTCTTACATTGACGTCTTTGATTCATTTGGAATTGGTTCTGATCCAGGGTGATATATAAGGGTTTAACTTCAATTTTCTGCACATGTATAGCCAATTCTACCAGCACCATTTGTTGAAGAGGCTGTCTTTCTTCCATGTTGTGTTTTTGACTCCCTTATCAAATATTAGGCAGCTATAGGTCTGTGGGATCATTTCTGGGTCTTCTATTCTATTCAATTGGCCCTCAGGCCTATTCTTGTTCCATTACCAAGCTGCTTTTTTTTTTTTATCACTACAGCTTTGTAATATACTTCGAAGTTTGGCATTGATAGTCCCCCAGCACTGTTCTTCCTCCTAAGGACTGTTTTTGCTATTCAATCTCTTCTATTATTCCATGTGAATTTTTGGATTGCTTCTTCTAGATCATTGAAGAATGTTGTTGGGCACCTTCCTGTGCTTGTACCTACACTTTCTCTGTATCTTATCTGAGTATATTGGAAACCGGGTATACTGGTATTAGAACTAGGAAACTGAAAGGGAATACCAAAATTGAGAGACACACAGGGTAAAAAAGACAAACAACTACAAAAGCAATACTTGCAAAACTGTTTGGTGTAAATGAACTGAACAACTCATGGGGGGGGGAGGGAAAGGGGGTGGGGGAGGGGGGAATGAGGGACAAGGTAACAAACAGTACAAGAAATGTATCCAATGCCTAATGTATGAAACTGTAACCACTCTGTAATTCAGTTTGATAATAAAAAGATATAGATAAAAAAAAGAATGTTGTTGGGATTTTGATGGGTATTGCATTGAATTTTTAGATAGCTTTGGGCAGTATTGTCATTGTTAGTCCTCCTAATCCAGGTGTTTCAGAAGTTTTTCCCCTGTCTTAGTTCTGCTTTCAGTTCCTTTTCCAGGTTTTTAAAGTTTTCATCATAGAGGTCCTCGACATTTTTGGTTAAGTTAACCCCTAGGTATTTTTCGAGGCTATTACAATAGGAGTTGCTTTCCTGATTTCAGCCTCACTCTTCTCATTGTTGGCATATAGAAAATCTACTGATTTTTGTGGATTAATTGTATACCCTGTTACTTTGCCAAAGTTTCAAATCAGCTCAAGTAATTTGGGAAAGGAATCTATGTGGTTCTTTACAGGACCATGTCATGTGCAAAGAGGGAGACTTTTACTTCTTCTTTCTCTATTTGGATCTCCTTTATGTTTGTCTCTTGTCTTATTGCTCTATCTAGGAATTCTAGTACTATACTGAAGAGGAATGGAGATTGTGGACATCCTTGTGTAATTCTTGATTTTAGAGGAAATGGTTTTAACTTTATGTATAATGCTGGCCATAGGTTTGTCATATACTGCCTTTATTATATTGAGGAATGTTCCATGAATTCTTAGCTTCTTTTATATATGGTTAAAGTTTAAAGGTAACAGCACTGTTATGCCAGGTGTATGCCTTACAGAGTGCCTATAAGACTTTTGTGACTTCCTTAAGGTCCTCTTCATCTTTCCTCCAATCCTTGTGCATTTAAATTTAGAAAACCCACTAGTAAGTTCATACATTAAAATACATCTTTATTGGGCTGGGGATATGGCCTAGTGGCAAGAGTGCCTGCCTCATATACATGAGGCCCTGGGTTCGATTCCCCAGCACCACATATACAGAAAATGGCCAGAAGTGGCACTGTGGCTCAAGTGGCAAAGTGCTAGCCTTGAGCAAAAAGAAGCCAGGGACAGTGCTCAGGCCCTGAGTCCAAGCCCCAGGACTGGCCAAAAAAAAAAAATCTTTATTTTCAAATCTAACTGAGCCATCCATTTGATATTGAGGCCTTTGTCATCTTCCCATGCATTGGAGTTGATGATTTGGCAAGTTCCACTTGATCACACAAATTCTTGTGTAGGATATAGTCTGTTACAGCATCTACAATCTCCAGTGATTTCTTCTGGCTGGCTCTTACATCTAGAAAAGACTCACTTCTATCCTATAAACTTCCCATTCATTAACACTCAGCTTAAAGTACCTACCAATGAACCGAGATAGTTGGAAATGAAAGTTCTGAACTTTCACATCTATCTAAGGTATTAGTCCTTAAAATTTTAGGCTTTACAAGGTGGCCACCATCTCTAAAGAGTTATGGATGACAGTTTTGCTTTTTGTATTTTGATATAAAAATTTCAGCATTGGGCTGGGAATATGGCCTAGTGGCAAGAGTGCTTGCCTTCTACACATGAAGCTCTCGGTTCGATTCCCCAGCACCACATATATGGAAAACGGCCAGAAGGGGCGCTGTGGCTCAGGTGGCAGAGTGCTAGCCTTGAGCGGGAAGAAGCCAGGGACAGTGTTCAGGCCCTGAGTCCAAGGCCCAGGACTGGCCAAAAACCAAAAACCAAAACAAAAACAAAATTCAGCATTATCCCTTAGCTTTTCTTTTTCTTTTAGTTTTGTCAGTTGTGGGGTTTGAGCTGATGGCTTGGGCACTGTTACTTAGCTCTTTTGCTCAAGGCTAGTGCTCTACCTCTTTGAGTCACAGCTCCACTTCTGGTTAATTGGAAATAAGAGTCTCGTGTGGTCTTTTCTGTCCAGACTGGCTTTGAACTGTGATCCTCAGATCTCAGCCTCCAGAGTAGCGAGGATTATAGGTGTGAGCCTCTAGTGCCCAGCTGTCCCTTAGATTTTCAGTTGAAATGTTTTTCTTTTCATTGTCAAGTTTTATCACATTTCTTTTTGTAGTAGTGTGTAAGTATTGGGGCCTGTGTGCTGTCCCTTGTCTTTTTTGCTCTGGAGTGGCAATCTGTGACCCATAGCTTCACTTCTGGCTTTTTGGTAGTTAATTAGATAACAGTCTCACAAACATTTTTGCTTGGGCTGCTGTTGAACTGCATTCCTCAGATCTCAGCATCCTGGCTAGCTAGGATTACAGGTGTGAGCCACTGTCATCAATCCACATAATCACATTTAATACTACAAGCAATAACTGAATAATACTGGATGCCTACAGAAACACAGTCAGAGTTCTCTGCATAATAGCATATCCCTCAGCAGTACATTACCACCTTTAAACAGAGCAGAAGTTACCAGACTGCATGGGATTTTTATCATTCCTGATTTATTTCTCACACTGCCTCAGATGCTCCCTTCCTGCAAAGCAGTTACTCCTAACTTTCCTACTTCTGTCAATTTCCTATTTATAAAATCTGAACATTGGCTTGGGCTCTATCATTACCTCAAACATATGAGAAAAAATTATTTTTTCTTATATATGTCTACTATTTCTTTATGTTCCTAGTAATGCTGGTTATTTTGAGGCTGTTATTGATATGCTTGTGTTATTTCAACAGTCTTTCCCATTCTGCAATAGCTATTCATTATGACAAATTTTGATGTTGTAACCCATTTGATTATATTATAGCATACTTCATTCTCAGAAATTTTCAAGTTTTTCTTTCCTTGTAGGATGCAATTCAGAGGAGGTATTATAATATTACCTGCTAACCAATGGAACATAATAGAAGACCCATAAATAAACCAACAGACCTGTAGCCATCTACTATTTGATCAGGAAGTTAAGTTTATCTCATTTTTTTTTGGCCAGGCTAATACTCTAACACTTGAGCCACAGCGCCACTTCTGGCCATTTTCTGTATATGTGGTGCTGGGGAATTGAACCCAGGGCTTCATGTATACAAGGCAAGCACTCTTGCCACTAGGCCATATCCCCAGCCTGATCAGGAAGTTAAATACATAGGCTGGAAGGCAGCCTCTTCAAAAAATGGTGCTGGGAAAACTGGATATCTACATGTAGAAAACTGAAACTAAATTCCTATCTATCACCTTGCACCAGTATCAATTCAAGGTGGTCAAAGACCTCAGTATACGACCTATAACCATGAAGGAATTACAGGGAGGAGGAGTGACATTAGGACCATTGGTAGAGGTAGGAACTTTCAGAGTAAAGATCCAGGAGCATAGCAAATCAAAGAAAGACTTGGCAAATGTGATTTCATTAAACTAAAAAGTTTCTGCATGGCAAAGCATTACCAATGGGCTAAAAAGACAGCCTGCAATATGGGAGAAGATTTTTGCCAGCTATACATTAGACAAAGGGCTAATATTCAGAATATACAGAGAGCTTAAAAAATTAAATGCTCAAAAAACCAACAAACCAGTTAATAAATGAGCCAATGAGCTAAAGAGCTAAAGTAAGTACTCAATGCAGCACTATTCACCATAGCCAAAGTATGGAATCAGGCCAGATCCTCCTCAGGGGATGAATGAATCAAGAAAAACTGGTTTAGATACAGAATGGCATTTTACTTATTCATTAGAAGTAATGATATTATACCATCTGTAAAGAAATGGAAAGACTTGAAAAAAATTATATAAGTGAAGTAAGTCAAGCCCACAGAGACAAAGATTGCATCTTTTACCTCATATGAAAAAGATAGATTTAGATTATAAACTATATGTAAACACATTGAGTGGTATGAAAGTTTATACAAATGAAATAACTGAAATATGGTAGGTACAGGGCAGAACTCAAGTAAGTGTAATGCCTTAGAAAGACAGTGTCAAAGATCAACAAAATGGGCTGGGGATATGGCCTAGTGGCAAGAGTGCCTGCCTCGGATACACAAGGCCCTGGGTTCGATTCCCCAGCACCACATATACAGAAAACGGCCAGAAGCGGCGCTGTGGCTCAAGTGGCAGAGTGCTAGCCTTGAGCGGGAAGAAGCCAGGGACAGTGCTCAGGCCCTGAGTCCAAGGCCCAGGACTGGCCAAAAAAAAAAAAAAAAAAAAAAAAAAGATCAACAAAATTAGCACCAGGAAACAGATACTTGGAACTCTTATCTCCAATTAACCACCAGAAGTGGTAGAGTGTTAGCCCTGAGCTGAAGAGCTCAGGGACAGTGCCCAGGCCTAAAGCTCAAGCCCCATGACTGATTAAAAAAGGAATTAAATATAGATATTACAAAAGTAAGAAAAGTAAGGCAAATGGTGGGTAGGGGAAGAGGGATAGATGATAATGTTTAAAGGGGTGGCATTGATCTAAATGCATTGTGTTCATAACTGCTCTGTTAAATAGCATCCCCTTTATATAACTATGTAAAGGTAATAAAAGACAAAATATAAAGGAGGATATCTACACAAACAAGATTTACTTTCTGATCTTGGGGTATGGGGCTCATTGAACTGAATGAGCTGTGGTTGTTCCTTTTGGAACTCAGTTTCTTCTTATATAAAATGGTATTCTATTTCTAGGGCTCCCCTTAGGATTATATAAATAGAATTTTCAGGGTAGATCAAGAGAATTCAATTTTGATAAGAGACAAATGGAGGATACAATTTAGGAGAAAAGGGAGGGATGATGTGGAAGGACAGATAAATATCTTTTAAAATCATGCTGTTCACATATCCTCAACATTCCAAGTTGAAAAAATTTGATACCTTGAGTAGAGATATTGCATATAAAGTGATTAGGATTGTACGAAGCCAGCCTACAATTTGACAGGCTATAATGGAGGTAAACTCATAAACAACAAGGAAGCTAACTGACCCTGGCAGCCATCAAAGCCATAGCCTCGTTTTCATTTGGTCAGAGGATCTACCTTGCTGGAATAACTATTTGTGAAGGATAAGCTTGGGTAAGTAATGGCTGTGAATGCAAAGGGGTGCTTCAGCAATCTAAGATCTAAGAGGTTCACACAGGGCAAGCCCTGAGTGACTTAGAATTAATATGCAAACTACAGTGACAAATTGCAGGAAAACAACCCTGAGTAGAAATATATGTGAATAAAATGAATCATGTACCTAGCCCTCACATTGCAAAGTACAATGAAAGAACTTGAAAAAATGGCATATTTCCTTATATCTGGAAATTTTATCTCATTGACTATCCTTAGTCTTACATATAATTTTGTGTAGGGGAAAGTGCAAAGCTGTTTAGGAAACTTAAATAGTCAAGTTAGGAGGGAAGAGACAGTAGACATAGGGGAATAGTTAATGATGAATATTTCTTTAGCTTGGAGACTCCACCAGAAGCAGAAATGGACCTATTCAGCAGGAATTGGTTTCTACACAACTAAGGGGAAGAATAGGTGTGGGATCATTCTGTATCTTCAAGTTGGCCTACTTTAAAAGCTGTCTTAAACTTGCCAGTGTGTTTAAAAACACTGTTTGACAACTCCCTTAGGCCATAAAACATGTTTATGTTTTGAATTGAAACTGCATAAAATCATAATACTCTGGAATCTTCTTATAGGACCCTTCCAATGTGCAATGCTTCACTGTCAAATATCAGTGTCAGGAAGCATCCTGTTATTCAAAAGGTGAGTGAATCTGGAGGACATAATCATAAGTGAAATAAGCCAGGTACAAAAAGACAAATATTACATGATCTCATTCGTATATGGAACCTAAAAATGTTGAGGTTATAGAAGTAGACAGTAAGGTCATGACTAAGACCAAGGCTAAAGTGGGTGAGGGGAGGAGGTAATGGTGTGGTATTGATCATAGTATACATAGTTATAGTTAGGTAGGTGGAATACATTTCAGCAAAATGAGTATAGATAATGATGATTCATTTTATTCCTCAAAAAAATGTAGTGTAGAGCTGGGTACCACCATTGCCTTATATATGTATCCTAGCTATTCAAAAGGCTGAGATTTGAGGATCATGGCTCGAAGCTAGTGTAGGCAGGAAAGTCCATGAGACTCACTTCTTTTTAATTGCCAAAGAAAAGCCAGAGGTAGAGCTGTGGCTCAAGTGGTCGAGTGATAACTTTGAGCACAAAAGCTCAGTGACAGTGCCCAGGCCAGTTCAAGCTCCGAGACTGGCACACACACACACACACATACACACACACACACACACACACACACACACACACACACACACAGGGTATATTCAGTTTCCACACAAAAATGATAATTAAATGAGGTAATGCATTTATTATTTAGTAATATTTAGCAGCAGCACAATGTATATGTGCTTCAAAACATCTTGTAGTACAAGTTGAAAGTATAAAATACTGTCATTAAAAAAATAAAAATTTAAGCAAGGCATGGTGCCATGTGTAAACCCAGCTACTTGGGAGGCAAGGTAGCAGATCTGAGGCCAATCTAGGCAAAAGGACAAGACCCTATCTGAAAAACAAAAGCAAAAGAACTGAAGGCATATCTCAAGTGGTAGAGTGTTTACCTAAATGCATGTATACGCCTTGAGTTAAATCACAAGTGCTCCCTGAAAATAAATGAAAAATAGCTTAGTAAGTTTTGTTTTGCCATCTTTATTCACAGAGGCAAACAAGTATTTCAGTATTGATCACTTTCTAAAATACTCTTTTCTTCCCCCTTCTAATCTCCTCAAATAGTCACACAATTGCAAATGTGTGTGTGTGTGTGTGTGTGTGTATGTGTGTCTGTCTGTCTGTCTGTCTGTCTTTGTCCCTCTGAACCTGGCTTACTGAGCGTAACATGATGATCTCAGTATTATCCATTTTCCAATAAATGACATAATTTAATTCCTTATGGCTGAATAAGACTCCATCATGTATATATACATTTGCTTTACCCATTAATTGGCTAATTGGCATCTAGGCTGAGTATCCAGTGCTCGGCTATTGTGAATAGTGCTATAATAAACATGGCTGTGCAATTACCTTCATTATATCTTGACTTACATTCCTTTGAATATATGCTCCAGAAGGTGGGTGGAAGTGAGAGAAAATAATAGGGTCAATCTAATTAAAGTACTATATATGCATGTATGAAACATTGAAGTGAAAGCCTTTGAACAAATAGTATATGCAATTAAAACATGAATGACAGGAATGTAAAACAGACTCTATCTGAGGTGTGGGTACTAGTAAGTAGGATGGAAAGTGCCAATGTGGTAAACAATACTTTATGTATATGTGAGAAAATGGAACAATGAAGTTAGTTGTGATTGGTTTGAAAGGGTAAGGGGCAATGAGATTGACAGGAGATGTGAATCTGATTGAGGTAAGTTGAATGCATTTATGCACATGTCAAAATGAAACTCCTGTACATCTCATTGATGCCAACCAAAATGTGGGGAAAATAAAACAGAACATAAAATAAAAAAATTAATAATTTCAAATGTCCTTTAAACTCAATCTTTTTGGATAGAGAATACAGCAATGTTTTGGTAGTTATCTTGGGACAGACCAGTCAATTTCCCCAGAAAAATGTATATTTTAATAGCCACAGGAGTTTCCACAGTGTACATCTCAAGAGGAGAACCATGTTTTCTCTGTTGGGCATAGCACTGATAGATTCTGGGCCCTCCTCGAGGGGCACATTGCTCTCTACTGGG